>NC_088417.1:104364320-104604320 GCF_034236695.1 Oncorhynchus nerka | reverse complement strand
TCTCTCTCTCCATCCCCATCACTCTGTCTCTCTCTCTCTCCATCCCCATCACTCTGTCTCTCTCTCTCTCCATCCCCATCACTCTGTCTCTCTCTCTCTCTCCATCCCATCACTCTGTCTCTCTCTCCATCCCCATCACTCTGTCAATCTCTCCATCCCCATCACTCTGTCTCTCCCTCCATCCCCATCACTCTGTCTCTCCCTCCATCCCCATCACTCTGTCTCTCCCTCCATCCCCATCACTCTGTCTCTCTCTCCATCCCCATCACTCTGTCTCTCTCTCTCTCTCCATCCCCATCACTCTGTCTCTCTCTCTCTCTCCATCCCATCACTCTGTCTCTCTCTCAATCCCCAGCACTCTGTCTCTCTCTTTCCATCCCCATCACTCTGTTTCTCTCTCAATCCCCATCACTCTGTCTCTCTCTCAATCCCCAGCACTCTGTCTCTCTCTCCATCCCCATCACTCTGTCTCACTCTCAATCCCCATCACTCTGTCTCTCTCTCCATCCCCATCACTCTGTCTCTCTCTCCATCCCCATCACTCTGTCTCTCTCTCTCTCCATCGCCATCACTCTGTCTCTCTCTCTCTCCATCCCCATCACTCTGTCTCTCTCTCTCTTCATCGCCATCACTCTGTCTCTCTCTCTCTTCATCGCCATCACTCTGTCTCTCTCTCTCTCCAACCCCATCACTCTGTCTCTCTCTCTCTCCATCCCCATCACTCTCTCTCTCTCTCCATCCCCATCACTCTGTCTCTCTCTCTCCATCCCCATCACTCTGTCTCTCTCTCTCTCCATCGCCATCACTCTCTCTCTCTCCATCCCCATCACTCTGTCTCTCTCTCTCTCTCTCCATCCCCATCACTCTGTCTCTCTCTCTGCATCCCCATCACTCTTTCTCTCTCTCCATCCCCATCACTCTGTCTCTCTCTCTCTCCATCGCCATCACTCTGTCTCTCTCTCCCCATCACTCTGTCTCGCTCTCAATCCCCAGCACTCTGTCTCTCTCTCCATCCCCATCACTCTGTCTCTCTCTCTCTCCATCCCCATCACTCTGTCTCTCTCTCTCTCCATCCCCATCACTCTCTCTCTCTCTCCATCCCCATCACTCTGTCTCCATCTCTCTCTCCATCCCCATCACTCTGTCTCTCTCTCTCTCCATCCCCATCACTCTGTCTCTTTCTCTCTCCATCCTCATCACCCTGTCTCTCTCTCTCTCTCCATCCCCATCACTGTCTCTCTCTCTCCATCCCAATCACTCTGTCTCTCTCTCTCCATCCCCATCACTCTGTCTCTCTCTCCATCCCCATCACTCTGTCTCTCTCTCTCTCCATCACTCTGTCTCTCTCTCCATCCCCATCACTCTGTCTCTCTCTCCATCCCCAGCACTCTATCTCTCTCTCCATCCTCATCACTCTGTCTCTCTCTCTCTCTCCATCCCCATCATTCTGTCTCTCTCTCTCTCCATCCCCATCACTCTGTCTCTCTCTCTCTCCATCCCCATCACTCTGTCTCTCTCTCTCTCCATCCCCATCACTCTGTCTCTCTCTCTCTCCATCCCCATCACTCTGTCTCTCTCTCTCTCTCCATCCCATCACTCTGTCTCTCTCTCCATCCCCATCACTCTGTCAATCTCTCCATCCCCATCACTCTGTCTCTCCCTCCATCCCCATCACTCTGTCTCTCCCTCCATCCCCATCACTCTGTCTCTCCCTCCATCCCCATCACTCTGTCTCTCTCTCTCTCCATCCCCATCACTCTGTCTCTCTCTCTCTCCATCCCCATCACTCTGTCTCTCCCTCCATCCCCATCACTCTGTCTCTCTCTCCATCCCCATCACTCTGTCTCTCTCTCCATCCCCATCACTCTGTCTCTCTCTCTCTCTCCATCCCCATCACTCTGTCTCTCTCTCTCTCCATCCCCATCACTCTGTCTCTCTCTCTCTCTCCATCCCATCACTCTGTCTCTCTCTCAATCCCCAGCACTCTGTCTCTCTCTTTCCATCCCCATCACTCTGTTTCTCTCTCAATCCCCATCACTCTGTCTCTCTCTCAATCCCCAGCACTCTGTCTCTCTCTTTCCATCCCATCACTCTGTCTCTCTCTCAATCCCCAGCACTCTGTCTCTCTCTCTCCATCCCCATCACTCTGTCTCACTCTCAATCCCCATCACTCTGTCTCTCTCTCCATCCCCATCACTCTGTCTCTCTCTCCATCCCCATCACTCTGTCTCTCTCTCTCTCCATCACCATCACTCTGTCTCTCTCTCTCCATCCCCATCACTCTGTCTCTCTCTCTTCATCGCCATCACTCTGTCTCTCTCTCTCTTCATCGCCATCACTCTGTCTCTCTCTCTCTCCAACCCCATCACTCTGTCTCTCTCTCTCTCCATCCCCATCACTCTCTCTCTCTCTCCATCCCCATCACTCTGTCTCTCTCTCTCCATCCCCATCACTCTGTCTCTCTCTCTCTCCATCGCCATCACTCTCTCTCTCTCCATCCCCATCACTCTGTCTCTCTCTCTCTCTCTCCATCCCCATCACTCTGTCTCTCTCTCTCTCCATCGCCATCACTCTGTCTCTCTCTCCCCATCACTCTGTCTCGCTCTCAATCCCCAGCACTCTGTCTCTCTCTCCATCCCCATCACTCTGTCTCTCTCTCTCTCCATCCCCATCACTCTGTCTCTCTCTCTCTCCATCCCCATCACTCTCTCTCTCCATCCCCATCACTCTGTCTCCATCTCTCTCTCCATCCCCATCACTCTGTCTCTCTCTCTCTCCATCCCCATCACTCTGTCTCTTTCTCTCTCCATCCTCATCACCCTGTCTCTCTCTCTCTCTCCATCCCCATCACTGTCTCTCTCTCTCCATCCCAATCACTCTGTCTCTCTCTCTCCATCCCCATCACTCTGTCTCTCTCTCCATCCCCATCACTCTGTCTCTCTCTCTCTCCATCACTCTGTCGCTCTCTCCATCCCCATCACTCTGTCTCTCTCTCCATCCCCAGCACTCTATCTCTCTCTCCATCCTCATCACTCTGTCTCTCTCTCTCTCTCCATCCCCATCATTCTGTCTCTCTCTCTCTCCATCCCCATCACTCTGTCTCTCTCTCTCTCTCCATCCCATCACTCTGTCTCTCTCTCCATCCCCATCACTCTGTCAATCTCCCCATCCCCATCACTCTGTCTCTCCCTCCATCCCCATCACTCTGTCTCTCCCTCCATCCCCATCACTCTGTCTCTCCCTCCATCCCCATCACTCTGTCTCTCCCTCCATCCCCATCACTCTGTCTCTCTCTCTCTCCATCCCCATCACTCTGTCTCTCTCTCTCTCCATCCCCATCACTCTGTCTCTCCCTCCATCCCCATCACTCTGTCTCTCTCTCCATCCCCATCACTCTGTCTCTCTCTCCATCCCCATCACTCTGTCTCTCTCTCTCTCTCTCCATCCCCATCACTCTGTCTCTCTCTCTCTCCATCCCCATCACTCTGTCTCGCTCTCTCTCTCCATCCCCATCACTCTGTCTCTCTCTCCATCCCCATCACTCTGTCTCTCTCTCCATCCCCATCACTCTGTCTCTCTCTCTCTCTCCATCCCCATCACTCTGTCTCTCTCTCTCTCTCCATCCCATCACTCTGTCTCTCTCTCTCAATCCCCAGCACTCTGTCTCTCTCTTTCCATCCCCATCACTCTGTTTCTCTCTCAATCCCCATCACTCTGTCTCTCTCTCAATCCCCAGCACTCTGTCTCTCTCTCCATCCCCATCACTCTGTCTCACTCTCAATCCCCATCACTCTGTCTCTCTCTCCATCCCCATCACTCTGTCTCTCTCTCTCTCCATCCCCATCACTCTGTCTCTCTCTCTCTCTCCATCCCCATCACTCTGTCTCTCTCTCTCTCTCCATCCCATCACTCTGTCTCTCTCTCAATCCCCAGCACTCTGTCTCTCTCTTTCCATCCCCATCACTCTGTTTCTCTCTCAATCCCCATCACTCTGTCTCGCTCTCAATCCCTAGCACTCTGTCTCTCTCTCCATCCCCATCACTCTGTCTCTCTCTCTCTCCATCCCCATCACTCTGTCTCTCTCTCTCTCCATCGCCATCACTCTGTCTCTCTCTCTCTCCATCCCCATCACTCTGTCTCTCTCTCTCTCCATCCCCATCACTCTGTCTCTCTCTCTCCATCCCCATCACTCTGTCTCTCTCTCTCTCCATCGCCATCACTCTGTCTCTCTCTCAATCCCCAGCACTCTGTCTCTCTCTTTCCATCCCCATCACTCTGTTTCTCTCTCAATCCCCATCACTCTGTCTCTCTCTCAATCCCCAGCACTCTGTCTCTCTCTCAATCCCCATCACTCTGTCTCACTCTCAATCCCCATCACTCTGTCTCTCTCTCCATCCCCATCACTCTGTCTCTCTCTCTCTCCATCGCCATCACTCTGTCTCTCTCTCTCTCTCTCCATCCCCATCACTCTGTCTCTCTCTCTCTCTCCATCCCCATCACTCTGTCTCTCTCTCTCTCTCCATCCCATCACTCTGTCTCTCTCTCAATCCCCAGCACTCTGTCTCTCTCTTTCCATCCCCATCACTCTGTTTCTCTCTCAATCCCCATCACTCTGTCTCGCTCTCAATCCCTAGCACTCTGTCTCTCTCTTTCCATCCCCATCACTCTGTTTCTCTCTCAATCCCCATCACTGTCTCTCTCTCAATCCCCAGCACTCTGTCTCTCTCTCCATCCCCATCACTCTGTCTCACTCTCAATCCCCATCACTCTGTCTCTCTCTCCATCGCCATCACTCTGTCTCTCTCTCCCCATCACTCTGTCTCGCTCTCAATCCCTAGCACTCTGTCTCTCTCTCCATCCCCATCACTCTCTCTCTCTCTCCATCCCCATCACTCTGTCTCTCTCTCAATCCCCATCACTGTCTCTCTCTCAATCCCCAGCACTCTGTCTCTCTCTCCATCCCCATCACTCTGTCTCACTCTCAATCCCCATCACTCTGTCTCTCTCTCCATCGCCATCACTCTGTCTCTCTCTCCCCATCACTCTGTCTCGCTCTCAATCCCTAGCACTCTGTCTCTCTCTCCATCCCCATCACTCTCTCTCTCTCTCCATCCCCATCACTCTGTCTCTCTCTCTCTCCATCGCCATCACTCTGTCTCTCTCTCTCCATCGCCATCACTCTGTCTGTCTCTCTCTCTCTTCATCGCCATCACTCTGTCTCTCTCTCTCTCCATCCCCATCACTCTGTCTCTCTCTCTCTCCATCCCCATCACTCTCTCTCTCTCTCTCCATCCCCATCACTCTGTCTCTCTCTCTCCATCCCCATCACTCTGTCTCTCTCTCTCTCTCCATCCCCATCACTCTGTCTCTCTCTCTCTCCATCCCCATCACTCTGTCTCTCTCTCTCTCCATCGCCATCACTCTGTCTCTCTCTCTCTCTCCATCGCCATCTCTCTCTCTCCATCCCCATCACTCTCTCTCTCTCCATCCCCATCACTCTGTCTCTCTCTCTGTCCATCCCCATCACTCTGTCTCTCTCTCTCCATCCCCATCACTCTGTCTCTCTCTCTCCATCCCCATCACTCTGTCTCTCTCTCCATCACTCTGTCTCTCTCTCTCTCCATCCCCATCACTCTGTCTCTCTCTCCATCACTCTGTCTCTCTCTCTCTCCATCCCCATCACTCTGTCTCTCTCTCTCCATCCTCTTAATTTCTCTCTCTCTCCCCTGTCAGACACATTCACTACCACTTCTCTGTTTCTCCTGTTCTTAATAGGTCTCCATCTCCTCTCTTAGCCATCTCCCTCCTGGCTACTAAGACACTCCTCTCTTAGCCATTCCCCTCCTGGCTACTAAGACACTCCTCTCTTAGCCAATCCCCTCCTGGCTAATAAGACACTCCTCGCTTATCCATTTCCCTCCTGGCTACTAAGACACTCCTCTCTTAGCCATTCCCCTCCTGGCTACTAAGACATTACACATTTCACCTCCATTTTCTGGATAACACTTACAGTCAGTGGCCCCGTAATATAATTGACGGATAAAGACAGCCTATATTCTCTGGTTCCTGGGTCTTACAGTCTGGTGACTGTAAAGGAATACATTGGTAATATGGAATAAATATCTGATAAGTAGAGTAGCTTGTAGTCTGTGACATTAAAAAGGAGTACTTTGTTCTAATGATGGACAGCAACTATCCACTAGCTCAATGAATCCAACCATCCACTAGCTCAATGAATCCAACTATCCACTAGCTCAATGAATCCAACTATCCACTAGCTCAATGAATCCAACTATCCACTAGCTCAATAAATCCTACCATCCACTAGCTCAATAAATCCTACCATCCACTAGCTCAATAAATCCTACCATCCACTAGCTCAATGAATCCAACTATCCACTAGCTCAATAAATCCAACTATCCACTAGCTCAATGAATCCAACTATCCACTAGCTCAATGAATCCAACTATCCACTAGCTCAATAAGTCCTACCATCCACTAGCTCAATAAATCCAACTATCCACTAGCTCAATGAATCCAACTATCCACTAGCTCAATAAATCCAACTATCCACTAGCTCAATAAATCCTACCATCCACTAGCTCAATAAATCCAACTATCCACTAGCTCAATGAATCCAACTATCCACTAGCTCAATAAATCCAACTATCCACTAGCTCAATGAATCCAACTATCCACTAGCTCAATGAATCCAACTATCCACTAGCTCAATAAATCCAACTATCCACTAGCTCAATGAATCCAACTATCCACTAGCTCAATGAATCCAACTCTCCACTAGCTCAATGAATCCAACTATCCACTAGCTCAATGAATCCAACTATCCACTAGCTCAATGAATCCAACTCTCCACTAGCTCAATGAATCCAACTATCCACTAGCTCAATGAATCCAACTATCCACTAGCTCAATGAATCCAACTATCCACTAGCTCAATAAATCCAACTATCCACTAGCTCAATAAATCCAACTATCCACTAGCTCAATAAATCCTACCATCCACTAGCTCAATAAATCCTACCATCCACTAGCTCAATAAATCTTACCATCCACTAGCTCAATAAATACAACCATCCACTAGCTCAATAAATGCAACCATCCACTAGCTCAATAAATCCAACCATTTACTAGCTCAATAAATCCTACCATCCACTAGCTCAATAAATCCAACTATCCACTAGCTCAATGAATCCAACTATCCACTAGCTCAATAAATCCAACTATCCACTAGCTCAATGAATCCAACTATCCACTAGCTCAATGAATCCAACTATCCACTAGCTCAATAAATCCAACTATCCACTAGCTCAATGAATCCAACTATCCACTAGCTCAATGAATCCAACTCTCCACTAGCTCAATGAATCCAACTATCCACTAGCTCAATGAATCCAACTATCCACTAGCTCAATGAATCCAACTATCCACTAGCTCAATAAATCCAACTATCCACTAGCTCAATAAATCCTACCATCCACTAGCTCAATAAATCCTACCATCCACTAGCTCAATAAATCTTACCATCCACTAGCTCAATAAATACAACCATCCACTAGCTCAATAAATGCAACCATCCACTAGCTCAATAAATCCAACCATTTACTAGCTCAATAAATTCTACCATCCATTAGCTTATTAAATCCTATCACCAACTAGCTCAATAAATCCTACCATCCACTAGCTCAATAAATCCAACCATCCACTAGCTCAATAAATCCTACCATCCACGAGCTCAATAAATCCAACAATCCACAAGCTCAATAAATCCTACCATTGGTGGCAATTGAGAAGAAGACTTACATCCTGGTTACTCATCTCCCAGTAGGGTCTCTCTCCGTATGACATCACTTCCCACATGGCGATGCCGTAGCTCCACACGTCAGAGGCGGAGGTGAACTTCCTGAACGCTATCGCTTCTGGAGCTGTCCAGCGGATAGGGATTTTACCGCCCTGAGAGAGAGAAACATATCAACAACATTCAGATGGTTATTTTAGGATGGAGAATGATGTGTACAGGCTATGTGTGGCTCTCAGACAGAGCAAGAATATAGATATGTCCTGGAGACTGTGCTACGTGTTAATTGGCTGTCCTGGAGATTGTGCTGCATGCTAATTGGCTGTCCTGGATGCAGTGTCAGTGACAGAACCTGCACAATCTGGGCAGCACAGCGCAATTATCAGGTTTAGAAAGCAAAATGGAGAAAGCTAGCTAACACTGCTACACACACACTGCCTCAGACAGCCAAGTAAAGACAGCTAGCTAACACTGCTACATACACACACTGCCTCAGACAGCCAAGTAGAGACAGCTAGCTAACACTGCTACATACACACTGCCTCAGACAGCCAAGTAGAGACAGCTAGCTAACACTCCTACACACACACTGCCTCAGACAGCCAAGTAGAGACAGCTAGCTAACACTGCTACATACAAACTGCCTCAGACAGCTAGCTAACACTGCTACATACACACTGCCTCAGACAGCCAAGTAGAGACAGCTAGTTAACACTGCTACATACACACACTGCCTCAGACAGCCAAGTAGAGACAGCTAGCTAACACTGCTACATACACACTGCCTCAGACAGCCAAGTAGAGACAGCTAGCTAACACTGCTACATACACACTGCCTCAGACAGCCAAGTAGAGACAGCTAGTTAACACTGCTACATACACACACTGCCTCAGACAGCCAAGTAGAGACAGCTAGCTAACACTGCTACATACAAACTGCCTCAGACAGCCAAGTAGACAGCTAGCTAACACTGCTACATACACACACTGCCTCAGACAGCCAAGTAGAGACAGCTAGCTAACACTGCTACATACACACTGCCTCAGACAGCCAAGTAGAGACAGCTAGTTAACACTGCTACATACACACACTGCCTCAGACAGCCAAGTAGAGACAGCTAGTTAACACTGCTACATACACACACTGCCTCAGACAGCCAAGTAGAGACAGCTAGTTAACACTGCTACATACACACACTGCCTCAGACAGCCAAGTAGAGACAGCTAGCTAACACTGCTACATACACACTGCCTCAGACAGCCAAGTAGAGACAGCTAGCTAACACTGCTACATACACACTGCCTCAGACAGCCAAGTAGAGACAGCTAGTTAACACTGCTACATACACACACTGCCTCAGACAGCCAAGTAGAGACAGCTAGCTAACACTGCTACATACACACACTGCCTCAGACAGCCAAGTAGAGACAGCTAGCTAACACTGCTACATACACACACTGCCTCAGACAACCAAGGAGAGACAGCTAGCTAACACTGCTACATACACACACTGCCTCAGACAGCTAAGCAGAGACAGCTAATGTAAACTCACCCTATTCCGTACAAATGTGCGCATCCGCGACATTCAAACGAGGCTGCAAAGAAAACTAATGGGACTGTAGCGACTGTGTTGACTGCAACATCTGGGGTGTGAACTAGGTTTCTATTCAAGAGTTGATCGACATGGTAATGGCTCTGTAGTATTGGAGAAAAGTTGAAAAAACGGACCCTCTGTTGCATCGTGACGTGTCATGTCGTAACGTACAGCACGCATAAAGCAACTATTTCTGTCTTACAATCTCTCTCCACCAGGTGTAGCACTTCTCTCATCCTTTAGAAATAAGAAATGGACAGTGACGGGGGTAAGGGGGGGGAAACCTAGTCGTTTTTTGCGTCGTCATTGCATGCGATCATCATTCTCAAAGCCGCTGTTCTGAAGATCACTTTAGCACCGCCCTAAAAACCTGATTCAAATTCGACACAAACCTTCCAATAGGTATGTAATGACACATTATATCAACTCTTTAGAGTGTTTTATTTACATTTTAGAGGCGGTGAGGTGATAAATTGGACAGATCGAGTGAAAAACAGGCGTTTTCCCACATGACATCTCTCCTTCCCACTACCACTCATTAGTTTAATTAACATCTCTCCTTCTCACTATCACGCATTAGTTTAATTAACATCTCTCCTTCTCACTATCACGCATTAGTTTAATTAACATCTCTCCTTCCCACTACCACGTATTAGTTTAATTAACATCTCTCCTTCCCACTACCACCCATTAGTTTAATTAACATCTCTCCTTCTCACTATCACGCATTAGTTTAATTAACATCTCTCCTTCCCACCACCACGCATTAGTTTAATTAACATCTCTCCTTCTCACTATCACGCATTAGTTTAATTAACATCTCTCCTTCTCACTATCACACATTAGTTTAATTAACATCTCTCCTTCTCACTATCACACATTAGTTTAATTAACATCTCTCCTTCTCACTACCACCCATAATGTTTAATTAACATCTCTCCTTCTCACTATCACACATTAGTTTAATTAACATCTCTCCTTCTCACTATCACGCATTAGTTTAATTAACATCTCTCCTACATACACACTGCCTCAGACAGCTAACTAACACTGCTACATACACACTGCCTCAGACAGCTAACTAACACTGCTACATACACACTGCCTCAGACAGCTAACTAACACTGCTACATACACACTGCCTCAGACAGCTAACTAACACTGCTACATACACACTGCCTCAGACAGCTAACTAACACTGCTACATACACACTGCCTCAGACAGCTAACTAACACTGCTACATACACACTGCCTCTGACAGCTAACTAACACTGCTACATACACACTGCCTCTGACAGCTAACTAACACTGCTACATACACACTGCCTCAGACAGCTAACTAACACTGCTACATACACACTGCCTCAGACAGCTAACTAACACTGCTACATACACACTGCCTGAGACAGCCAAGTAGAAACAGCTAGCTAACACTGCTACACACACGCACACTCAGAGCTCTCACATATGAGCCTCAGACCTCACAGAGCACTGTGAGCATGCCATGCTTCACGTGCACACTCCCTCCTCCCACCCTGTCACTATCCTTCACTTGCACTCTCTCCCTGTCAAGCCCCCCCGGCTGTCCCTCTATGTAGTGGTCAATTGGAATCAGTAGAGCTAGAAGAGACGATGGACACAGAAACAAAGAGACACACAAACAGGCAGACACAGAGACAGACAGGCAGACACAGAGACAGACAGGCAGACACAGAGACAGACAGGCAGACACAGAGACAGACAGGAAGACACAGAGACAGACAGGCAGACACAGAGACAGACAGGAAGACTTAGAGACAGACAGGCAGAGACAGGAGAATCATGGCTGTGCTGCTGCAGAGGGTTAACTAATAACAAGTCATGTTGGGGATGAGTGTGTGAGTCATTGTGTGACAGGAAGACAGACAGGCAGACACAGACAGGCAGACACAGACAGACAGGCAGACAGACACGCAGACAGACAGACACTTACCCTGGTCGTATATGCAGCCTCGGCATCATCCTCCAGGACTCTGGACAGGCCAAAGTCAGACACCTTACACACCAGGTTGCTGTTGACCAGGATGTTACGCGCCGCCAGGTCCCGGTGCACGTATCCAATGTCACACAGGTAGCGCATGCCTGACGCCATACCACGCAGCATCCCAACCAGCTGGATCACTGTGAACTGGCCATCGTTCTTCTACAGGAAGAAGAGGGAGGAAAAGCTCAGAGTACATCCCTAATGACACACCATTCCCTTTATAATGCACTACCTTTGACCAGGGACACCCCATTCCCATTATAATGCACTACCTTTGACCAGGGACACACCATTCCCTTTATAATGCACTACCTTTGACCAGGGACACCCCATTCCCATTATAATGCACTACCTTTGACCAGGGACACCCCATTCCCATTATAATGCACTACCTTTGACCAGGGACACCCCATTCCCATTATAACACACCAGGGAACCCTATTCTCATTATAACACACCAGGGACACCCCATTATCATTATAACACACCAGGGACACCCCATTCCCATTATAACACACCAGGGACACCCCATTCTCATTATAACACACCAGGGACACCCCATTCTCATTATAACACACCAGGGACACCCCATTCCCATTATAACACACCAGGGACACCCCATTCCCATTATAATGCACTACCTTTGACCAGAGGACACCCCATTCTCATTATAACACACCAGGGACACCCCATTCCCATTATAACACACCAGGGACACCCCATTCCCATTATAACACACCAGGGACACCCTATTCTCATTATAACACACCAGGGACACCCCATTCCCATTATAACACACCAGGGACACCCCATTCCCATTATAACACACCAGGGACACCCCATTCCCATTATAACACACCAGGGACACCCCATTCCCATTATAATGCACTACCTTTGACCAGGGACACCCCATTCCCATTATAATGCACTACCTTTGACCAGGGACACCCCATTCCCATTATAATGTACTATTCTTGATCGGGGGCACACACTCTATTCCCCAATGGGCCCTGGTCGAAAGTAGTGCACTGTAAAGGGATTGTAAAAGGGAATGGGGTGTCCCTGGTCTAAAGTAGTGCAAGGTAAAGGGATTGTAAAAGGGAATGGGGTGTCCCTGGTCTAAAGTACTGCAAGGTAAAGGGATTGTAAAAGGGAATGGGGTGTCCCTGGTCTAAAGTACTGCAAGGTAAAGGGATTGTAAAAGGGAATGGGGTGTCCCTGGTCTAAAGTACTGCAAGGTAAAGGGATTGTAAAAGGGAATGGGGTGTCCCTGGTCTAAAGTACTGCAAGGTAAAGGGATTGTAAAAGGGAATGAGGTGGCATTTGGGACCTTGAGGAAGGTGTCTAGTGATCCACATGGGTGTCTAGTGATCCACATGGTTTACCTTGAGGAAGGTGTCTAGTGATCCACATGGTTTACCTTGAGGAAGGTGTCTAGTGATCCACATGATTTACCTTGAGGAAGGTGTCTAGTGATCCACATGGTTTACCTTGAGGAAGGTGTCTAGTGATCCACATGGTTTACCTTGAGGAAGGTGTCTAGTGATCCACATGGTTTACCTTGAGGAAGGTGTCTAGTGATCCACATGGTTTACCTTGAGGAAGGTGTCTAGTGATCCACATGGTTTACCTTGAGGAAGGTGTCTAGTGATCCACATGGTTTACCTTGAGGAAGGTGTCTAGTGATCCACATGGTTTACCTTGAGGAAGGTGTCTAGTGATCCACATGGTTTACCTTGAGGAAGGTGTCTAGTGATCCACATGGTTTACCTTGAGGAAGGTGTCTAGTGATCCACATGGTTTACCTTGAGGAAGGTGTCTAGTGATCCACATGGTTTACCTTGAGGAAGGTGTCTAGTGATCCACATGGTTTACCTTGAGGAAGGTGTCTAGTGATCCATTCTCCATGTACTCCGTGATGATCATCACAGGTTTTGCTGACAAAAGAATAGAGAATAATATCATATCAAACAGATGAGCGATACATCACCGCTGCAATGGAACCTCATAGACAATAAACACAGCATGTATTAACACAGACAATATACACAACATGTATTAACACAGACAATATACACAACATGTATTAATACAGACAGTATACACATGTATTAACACAGACAATATACACAACATGTATTAATACAGACAATACACACATGTATTAATACAGACAATACACACATGTATTAATACAGACAGTATACACAGCATGTATTAACACAGACAATATACACAACATGTATTAATACAGACAATACACACATGTATTAATACAGACAATACACACATGTATTAATACAGACAGTATACACAGCATGTATTAACACAGACAATATACACAACATGTATTAATACAGACAATATACACATGTATTAATACAGACAATATACACAACATGTATTAATACAGACAATACACACAACATGTATTAATACAGACAATACACACAACATGTATTAATACAGACAATACACACATGTATTAATACAGACAATACACACAGCATGTATTAATACAGACAATATACACAACATGTATTAATACAGACAATATACACATGTATTAACACAGACAATATACACAACATGTATTAATACAGACAATATACACAGCATGTACAGTTGAAGTCGGATGTTTACATACACTTAGGTTGGAGTCTTTAAAACTCGTTTTACAACCACTCCACAAATGTATTGTTAGCAAACTATAGTTTTGGCAAGTCGGTTTGGACATCTACTTTGTGCATGACACAAGTAATTTTTCACAATTGTTTACAGACAGATCATTTCACATATAATTCACTTTATCACAATTCCAGTGGGTCAGAAATGTACATACACTAAGTTGACTGTGCCTTTAAACAGCTTGGAAAATTCCAGAAATGATGTCATGGCTTTAGAAGCTTCTGATAGGCTAATTGACATCATTTGAGTCAATTGGATGTGTACCTGTGGATGTATTTCAAGGTCTACCTTCAAACTCCATGCCTCTTTGCTTGACATCTTGGGAAAATCTAAATATATCAGCCAAAACCTAAGAAAACAATGTAGACCTCCATAAGTCTGGTTCATCCTTGGGAGCAATTTCCAAAAGCCTGAAGGTGCCACGTTAATCTGTACAAACAATAGTACGCAAGTATAAACACCATGGGACCACGCAGCCGTCATACCGCTCAGGAAGGAGATGCGTTCTGTCTCCTAGAGATGAACGTACTTTGGTGCGAAAAGTGCAAATCATTCCCAGAAGAACTGCAAAGGACCTTGTGAAGATGCTGGAGGAAACAGGTACACAAGTATCTATATCCACAATAAAACAAGTGCTATATCGAGATAACCTGAAAGACCGCTCAGCAAGGAAGAAGCCACTGCTCCAAAACCGCCATAAAAAAGCCAGACTACTGTTTGCAACTGCACATGGGGAAAAAGACCATACTTTTTGGAGAAATGTCCTCTGGTCTGAGGAAACAAAAATATACATTTTTGGCCATAATGACCATCTTTATGTTTGGAGGAAAAATGGGTAGGCTTGCAAGCCGAAGAACACCATCCCAACCGTGAAGCATGGGGGTGGAAGCATCATGTTGTGGGGGTGCTTTGCTGCAGGAGGGACTGGTGCACTTCATAAAATAGATGGCTCATGAGAAAGGAAAGTGATGTGGATATATTGAAGCAACATCTCAAGACAGTCAGGAAGTTAAAGCTTGGTCGCAAATGGGTCTTGCAAATGGACAATGACCCCAAGTATATTTTCAAAGTTTTAGGAAAATGTCTTAAGGACAAAGTCAAGGTATTGGAGTGGCCATCACTAAGCCCTGACCTCAATCCAATAGAAAATGTGTGGGCAGAACTGAAAAAGCGTGTGTGAGAAAGGAGGCCTACAAAGCTGACTCCATTACACCAGCTCTGTCAGAAAGAATGGGCCAAAATTCACCCAACTTATGGGAATCTTGTGGAAGGCTACCCGAAATGTTTGACCCATGTTAAACAATTTAAAGGCAATGCTACCAAATACTAATTGAGTGTATGTAAACTTCTGATCCACTGGGAATGTGATGAAAGCTGAAATAAATCAATCTCTTTACTATTATTCTGACATTTCACATTCTTAAAATAAAGTGGTGATCCTAACTGGCCTAAGACAGCAAAACTTTACTAGGATTAAATGTCAGGAATTGTGAAAAACTGAGTTTAAATGTAATTGGCTAAGGTGTATGTAAACTTCCGACTTCAACTGTATTTTTACAGACAGAATGACATGAAATAAGACGTACTCTTGGTGACCACGCCTTCCAGGTGGATGATGTTTGGATGATCAAACTGTCCCATGATGGACGCCTCCCCTAGGAAGTCCCGCCGTTGTCGTTCTGTGTAACCTGCCTTCAGGGTCTTAATGGCTACTGGGAACTCCTTCTTACCAGGCAGACGAAGGGGTCCACTACACACCTCCCCGAACTCACCTGGAAAAGAAACACCGTTAACCAGAACACATCCTGGAAAAGACACACACACACCTCCCCGAACTCACCTGGAAAAGAAACACAGTTAACCAGAACACATCCTGGAAGACACACACACACACACACACACACACACACACACACACACACACACACACACACACACACACACACACACACACACACACACAACACACACACACACACACACACACACACACACACTCCACTCACCAGCTCCAATGACTCTCTCAATGGTGATGCAGGAAACATCGATCTCCTTGGCGAACTCATGGACGGCCTGGTTGGGGTCCTCATAGGTGTGGGGGTCTACATACGTACGCACCCCCGGGTACATAACTAGAGAGAGAGAAGACATACTCATAAGTGTGGGGGTCTACATACGTACGCACCCCCGGGTACATAACTAGAGAGAGAGAAGACATACTCATAAGTGTGGGGGTCTACATACGTACACACCCCCGGGTACATAACTAGAGAGAGAGAAGACATACTCATAAGTGTGGGTTCGATATACGTACACACCCGTCGGGTGCCTCATTGCCTGTATCCGCTACGGTGCCGCAGTCAAACGACCACCCCTCATCACTGTCAAACGCTCCCTAAAACACTTCTGTGAGCAGGCCTTTCTAATCGACCTGGCCCGGGTATCCTGGAAGGACATTGACCTCATCCCGTCAGTTGAGGATGCCTGGTCATTCTTTAAGAGTAACTTCCTCACCATATTAGATAAGCATGCTCCGTTCAAAAAATGCAGAACTAAGAACAGATACAGCCCTTGGTTCACTCCAGACCTGACTGCCCTCGACCAGCACAAAAACATCCTGTGGCGGACTGCAATAGCATCGAACAGTCCCCGCGATATGCAACTGTTCAGGGAAGTCAGGAACCAATACACGCAGTCAGTCAGGAAAGCTAAGTCCAGCTTCTTCAGGCAGAAGTTTGCATCCTGTAGCTCCAACTCCAAAAAGTTCTGGGACACTGAAGTCCATGGAGAACAAGAGCACCTCCTCCCAGCTGCCCACTGCACTGAGGCTAGGGAACACGGTCACCACCGACAAATCCATGATTATCGAAAACTTCAACAAGCATTTCTCAACGGCTGGCCATGCCTTCCGCCTGGCTACTCCTACCTCGGCCAACAGCTCCGGCCCCCGCAGCTCCTCGCCCAAGCCTCTCCAGGTTCTCCTTTACCCAAATCCAGATAGCAGATGTTCTGAAAGAGCTGCAAAACCTGGACCCGTATAAATCAGCTGGGCTTAACAATCTGGACCCTCTATTTCTGAAACTATCCGCCGCCATTGTCGCAACCCCTATTACCAGCCTGTTCAACCTCTCTTTCATATCGTCTGAGATCCCCAAGGATTGAAAGCTGCCGCAGTCATCCCCTCTTCAAAGGGGGAGACACCCTGGACCCAAACTGTTACAGACCTATATCCATTCTGCCCTGCCTATCTAAGGTCTTGAAAGCCAAGTCAACAAACAGGTCACTGACCATCTCGAATCCCACCGTACCTTCTCCGCTATGCAATCTGGTTTCGAGCCGGTCACGGGTGCACCTCAGCCACACTCAAGGTACTAAACGACATCATAACCGCCATCGATAAAAGACAGTACTGTGCAGCCGTCTTCATCGACCTTGCCAAGGCTTTCGACTCTGTCAATCACCATATTCTTATCGGCAGACTCAGTAGCCTCGGTTTTTCGGATGACTGCCTTGCCTGGTTCACCAATTACTTTGCAGACAGAGTTCAGTGTGTCAAATCGGAGGGCATGTTGTCCGGTCCTCTGGCAGTCTCTATGGGGGTGCCACAGGGTTCAATTCTCGGGCCGACTCTTTTCTCTGTGTATATCAATGATGTTGCTCTTGCTGCGGGCGATTCCCTGATCCACCTCTACGCAGACGACACCATTCTATACACTTTCGGCCCGTCATTGGACACTGTGCTATCTAACCTCCAATCGAGCTTCAATGCCATACAACACTCCTTCCGTGGCCTCCAACTGCTCTTAAACGCTAGTAAAACCAAATGCATGCTTTTCAACCGATCGCTGCCTGCACCCGCTGCCCGACTAGCATCACCACACTGGATGGTTCCGACCTTGAATATGTGGACACCTATAAGTACCTAGGTGTCTGGCTAGACTGCAAACTCTCCTTCCAGACCCATATCAAACATCTCCAATCGAAAATCAAATCAAGAGTCGGCTTTCTATTCCGCAACAAAGCCTCCTTCACTCACGCTGCCAAGCTTACCCTAGTAAAACTGACTATCCTACCAATCCTCGACTTCGGCGATGTCATCTACAAAATTGCTTCCAACACTCTTCTCAGCAAACTGGATGCAGTCTATCACAGTGCCATCCGTTTTGTCACTAAAGCACCTTATACTACCCACCACTGCGACTTGTATGCTCTAGTCGGCTGGCCCTCGCTACATATTCGTCGCCAGATCCACTGGCTCCAGGTCATCTACAAGGCCATGCTAGGCAAAGCTCCGCCTTATCTCAGCTCACTGGTCACGATGGCAACACCCATCCGTAGCACGCGCTCCAGCAGGTGTATCTCATTGATCATCCCTAAAGCCAACACCTCATTCGCCGCCTTCGTTCCAGTACTCTGCTGCCTGTGACTGGAACGAATTGCAAAAATCGCTGAAGTTGGAGACTTTTATCTCCCTCACCAACTTCAAACATCAGCTATCTGAGCAGCTAACCGATCGCTGCAGCTGTACATAATCTATTGGTAAATAGCCCACCCATTTTCACCTACCTCATCCCCACAGTTTTTATTTATTTACTTTTCTGCTCTTTTGCACACCAATATCTCTACCTGTACATGACCATCTGATCATTTATCACTCCAGTGTTAATCTGCAATATTGTAATTATTCGCCTACCTCCTCATGCCTTTTGCACACATTGTATATAGACTCCCCTTTTTTCTCTACTGTGTTATTGACTTGTTAATTGTTTACTCCATGTGTAACTCTGTGTTGTCTGTTCACACTGCTATGCTTTATCTTGGCCAGGTCGCAGTTGCAAATGAGAACTTGTTCTCAACTAGCCTACCTGGTTAAATAAAGGTGTTCTCAACTAGCCTACCTGGTTAAATAAAGGTGTTCTCAACTAGCCTACCTGGTTAAATAAAGGTGTTCTCAACTAGCCTACCTGGTTAAATAAAGGTGTTCTCAACTAGCCTACCTGGTTAAATAAAGGTGTTCTCAACTAGCCTACCTGGTTAAATAAAGGTGTTCTCAACTAGTCTACCTGGTTAAATAAAGGTGTTCTCAACTAGCCTACATGGTTAAATAAAGGTGTTCTCAACTAGCCTACCTGGTTAAATAAAGGTGTTCTCAACTAGTCTACCTGGTTAAATAAAGGTGTTCTCAACTAGCCTACCTGGTTAAATAAAGGTGTTCTCAACTAGCCTACCTGGTTAAATAAAGGTGTTCTCAACTAGCCTACCTGGTTAAATAAAGGTGTTCTCAACTAGCCTACCTGGTTAAATAAAGGTGTTCTCAACTAGCCTACCTGGTTAAATAAAGGTGTTCTCAACTAGTCTACCTGGTTAAATAAAGGTGTTCTCAACTAGCCTACATGGTTAAATAAAGGTGTTCTCAACTAGCCTACCTGGTTAAATAAAGGTGTTCTCAACTAGTCTACCTGGTTAAATAAAGGTGTTCTCAACTAGCCTACCTGGTTAAATAAAGGTGTTCTCAACTAGCCTACCTGGTTAAATAAAGGTGTTCTCAACTAGCCTACCTGGTTAAATAAAGGTGTTCTCAACTAGCCTACCTGGTTAAATAAAGGTGTTCTCAACTAGCCTACCTGGTTAAATAAAGGTGAAATAAAAATTTAATAAAAAAAAAAAAAAAAAAATAGTGCATTCAGAAAGTGTTTCAGACCCATTGACTTTTTCCACATTTTGTTATGTTACAGCCTTATTTTAAAATTGATTCAATAATTGTCTTCCTCATCAATCACAATAACACATCATGACACAATAACACATCATGACACAATAACACATCATGACACAATAACACATCATGACACAATAACACATCATGACACAATAACACATCATGACACAATAACACATCATGACACAATAACACATCATGACACAATAACACATCATGACACAATAACACATCATGACACAATAACACATCATGACACAATAACACATCATGACACAATAACACATCATGACACAATAACACATCATGACACAATAACACATCATGACACAATAACACATCATGACACAATAACACATCATGACACAATAACACATCATGACACAATAACACATCATGACACAATAACACATCATGACACAATAACACATCATGACACAATAACACATCATGACACAATAACACATCATGACACAATAACACATCATGACACAATAACACATCATGAAAAAGCGAAAACAGGTTTAAAAACAGAAATACCGTGTTTTTTTGTGTATTTTTTTGTTTTCGATCTTGTCTGCGACTTCCCAACGAGCTCAGGAGGCAAAGGTCGAGTCAAACATCCTCCGAAACATGCTTCTTAACACACACCCACTTAACCCGAAAGCCAGACGCACCAGGATTGGACATGATTTGGAAAGGCACACCTGTCTATTTAAGGTCCCACAGTTGACAGTGCATGTCAGATCAAAAACGAAGCCATGAGTTCGAGGGAATTGTCCATAGAGCTCCGAGACAGGATTGTGTCGAGGCACAGATCTGGGGAAGGGTACCAAAACATTTCTGCAGCATTGAAAATCCCCCAAGAACACAGTGGCCTCCGTCATTCATTAATGGAAAAAGTTTGGAACCACTAAGACTCTTCCTAAAGCTGACCGCCCTGCCAAACTGAGTAATCTGGAGACAAGGTCCTTGGTCAGTAGGAGGTGACAAAGAACCTGATGGTCAGTCTGACAGAGCTGTAGCATTCCTCTGTGGAGATGAGAGAACCTTCCAGAAGGACAACCATCTCTGCAGCACCCCACCAATCAGGCCTTTATTGTAGAGTGGACAGACGGAAGTACAATCCTCAGTAAAACGCACGTGACAGCCCACTTGGAGTTTACCAAAAGGCACCTAAAGACTCTCAGACCATGAGAAACCAGATTGTCTGGTCTGATGAAACCAAGATTGAACTCTTTGGCCTGAATGTCAATTGTCACGTCTGGAGGAAACATGGCACCATTCCTACGGTGAAGCATGGTGGTGGCAGCATCACGTCTGGAGGAAACATGGCACCATTCCTACGGTGAAGCATGGTGGTGGCAGCATCACGTCTGAAGGAAACATGGCACCATTCCTACGGTGAAGCATGGTGGTGGCAGCATCACGTCTGGAGGAAACATGGCACCATTCCTACAGTGAAGCATGGTGGTGGCAGCATCACGTCTGGAGGAAACATGGCACCATTCCTACGGTGAAGCATGGTGGTGGCAGCATCATGCTGTGTGAATGTACTTCAGCTGCAGGAATTAGGAGACTAGTTAGGATTTAGGCAAAGATGAACGGAGTAATGTACAGAGCGATCCTTGATCGTTCAGGACCTCAGACTGGGGCGAAGATTTACCTTCCAACAGGACAACGACCTAAGCAAACAGCCAAGACAACGCAAGAGTGGCTTCGGGACAAGTCTTTGAATGTCCTTGCGTGGCCCACCCAGAGCTCAGACACAAACTCGATCGAACATCTCTGGAGAGACCTGAAAAAAGATGAAGGGATACTTCCCATCCAACCTGACAGAGCTTGAGAGGATCTGCAGAGAAGAATGGGAGAAACCCCCCAAATACAGATGAGCCAAGCTTGTAGTGTCATACCCAAGAAGACTCAAGGCTGTAATCACTGCCAAAGTTGCTTCAACAAAGTACTGAGTAAAGCGTCTGAATACTTATGTAAATATGATATTTCCGTTTTTATTTTAAAATAAAATACATTTGTAAACATTTCTACAAACCATTTTTCCTTTGTCATTATGGGGTATTGTGATGTCATTATGGGGTATTGTGATGTCATTATGGGGTATTGTGATGTCATTATGGGGTATTGTGATGTCATTATGGGGTATTGTGCATAGATTGATAAGGGGGGTAAAACAATGTAATCCATTTTAGAATAAAGCTGTAAAGTAACAAAATGTGGAAAAAGTGAATGGGTCTGAATGCTTTTCGAATGCACTGTACATATGGATCCCTGGGAACATAACTAGAGAGAGAAATTAGATACTTGTGGGGGTCAATATACAGTACCTTTCAAAGGTTTGGGATCACTTAGAAATGTCATTGTTTTCCATGAAAACATACACAAAATTAGTTGCAAAATGAATAGGAAATATAGTCAAGACGTTATAAATAATGATTTTTAATTGAAATAATAATTGCGTCCTTCAAACTTGGCTTTTGTCAAAGAATCGTCCATTTTGCATCAATTAGAGCCTTGCAGACCTTTGGCATTCTAGTTGATAATTTGTTGAGGTAATCTGAAGAGATTTCACCCCATGCTTCCTGAAGCACCTCCCACAAGTTGGATTGGCTTGATGGGCACTTCTTACGTACCATACGGTCAAGCTGCTCCCACATCAGCTCAACAGGGTTGAGATCCGGTGACTGTGCTGGCCACTCCATTATAGACAGAAAACCAGCTGACTGCTTCTTCCCTAAATAGTTCTTGCATAGTTTGGAGCTGTGTTTTGGGTCATTGTCCTGTTGTAGGAGGAATTTGGCTCCAATTAAGCGCCGTCCACAGGGTATGACATGGCGTTGCAAAATGGAGTGATAGCCTTCCTTCTTCAAGATCCCTTTTACCCTGAACAAATCTCCCACTTTACCACCACCAAAGCACCCCCGGACCATCACATTGCCTACACCATGCTTGACAGGTGGCATCAAGCACTCCTCCAGCATATTTAAATGCATCTCACGAATGTTCTTCTTTGTGATCCAAACACTTCTAACTTAGATGAGTCTGTCCATAACACTTTTTTCAATCATCCTCTGTCCAGTGTCTGTGTTCTTTTGCCCATCTTAATCTTTTAATTTTATTGGCCAGTCTGAGATACGGCTTTTTCTTTGCAACTCTGCCTAGAAGGCCAGCATCCCAGGGTCTCCTCTTCACTGTTGACGTTGAGACTGGACAGAGGAACTCTGCCTAGAAGGCCATCATCCCAGGGTCTCCTCTTCACTGTTGACGTTGAGACTGGACAGAGGAACTCTGCCTAGAAGGCCAGCATCCCGGTCTCCTCTTCACTGTTGACGTTGAGACTGGACAGAGGAACTCTGCCTAGAAGGCCAGCATCCCAGGGTCTCCTCTTCACTGTTGACGTTGAGACTGGACAGAGGAACTCTGCCTAGAAGGCCATCATCCCAGGGTCTCCTCTTCACTGTTGACGTTGAGACTGGACAGAGGAACTCTGCCTAGAAGGCCATCATCCCAGGGTCGCCTCTTCACTGTTGACGTTGAGACTGGACAGAGGAACTCTGCCTAGAAGGCCATCATCCCAGGGTCTCCTCTTCACTGTTGACGTTGACACTGGTGTTTTGCGGATAATATTTAATGAAGCTGCCAGTTGAGGACTTGTGAGGAGTCTGTTTCTCAAACTAGAAACTCTAATGTACTTGTCCTCTTGCTCAGTTGTGCACCGGGGCCTCCCACTCCTCTTTCTATTCTGGTTAGAGCCAGTTTGCACTATTCTGTGAAGGGAGTAGTACACTGCGTTGTACGAGATCAGCAGTTTCTTGGAAATTTCTCACATGGAATAGCCTTCATTTCACAGAACAAGAATAGACTGACGAGTTTCAGAAGAAATGTATTTGTTTCCGGCCATTTTGAGTCTGTAATCAAAACCACAAATGCTTTATAGCTTCTTTAATCAGAACAACAGTTTACAGCTGTGCTAACTTAATTGCAGAAGGGTTTTCTAATGATCAATTAGCCTTTTAAAATTATAAACTTGGATTAGCTAACACAACGTGCCATTGGAACACAGGAGTGATGGTTGCTGATAATGGGCCTCTGTTCGCCTATGTAGATATTCCATAAAAAATCTGCTGTTTCCAGCTACAATAGTCATTTACAATATTAACAATGTCTACACTGTATTTCTGATAAATTTTAAGTTATTTTAATGGAAAACAATTAGCTTTTCTTTCAAAAACAAGGACATTTCTAAGTGACCCCAAACTTGTGAACGGTAATGTGTATATATGTCAGAGCGGCATTGGACTAAGATACAGTGGCATAGTATATGGGGTGGCAGGTAGTCTAGTGGTTAGAGTGTAGACGTGGCAGGTAGCCTAGTGGTTAGAGTGTAGAGGTGGCAGGGTAGCCTAGTGGTTAGAGTGTAGAGGGGGCAGGGTAGTCTAGTGGTTAGAGTGTAGAGGAGGCAGGTAGCCTAGTGGTTAGAGTGTAGAGGTGGCAGGGTAGCCTAGTGGTTAGAGTGTAGAGGGGGCAGGTAGTCTAGTGGTTAGAGTGTAGACGTGGCAGGTAGCCTAGTGGTTAGAGTGTAGAGGTGGCAGGTAGCCTAGTGGTTAGAGTGTAGAGGGGCAGGGTAGTCTAGTGGTTAGAGTGTAGAGGTGGAGTAGTAGAGGAGGCAGGTAGCCTAGTGGTTAGAGTGTAGAGGTGGCAGGGTAGCCTAGTGGTTAGAGTGTAGAGGGGGCAGGGTAGTCTAGTGGTTAGAGTGTAGAGGAGGCAGGTAGCCTAGTGGTTAGAGTGTAGAGGTGGCAGGTAGCCTAGTGGTTAGAGTGTAGAGGAGGCAGGTAGCCTAGTGGTTAGAGTGTAGAGGTGGCAGGTAGCCTAGTGGTTAGAGTGTAGAGGAGGCAGGTAGCCTAGTGGTTAGAGTGTAGAGGTGGCAGGTAGCCTAGTGGTTAGAGCGTAGAGGTGGCAGGGTAGCCTAGTGGTTAGAGTGTAGAGGAGGCAGGTAGCCTAGTGGTTAGAGTGTAGAGGAGGCAGGTAGTCTAGTGGTTAGATTGTAGAGGTGGCAGGGTAGCCTAGTGGTTAGAGTGTAGAGGAGGCAGGTAGCCTAGTGGTTAGAGTGCAGAGGTGGCAAAGGGACAAGCCTAGTGGTTAGAGTAACCCACAGTAGAGGAATTTGTTCAGGTAGCCTAGTGGTTAGAGATGTGATGCAGTATAGAAGGCAGTATAGCATATGAGATGGGGGTGGTTAGAGTATATACATATGAGATGGGGAGGCAGGTAGCCTGAGTGGTTGCAGTATAGCAGTATATACATATGAGAGGTGGCAGGGTAGCCTAGTGGTTAGAGAATACAGTATATACATATGGATGGGCGGCAGGGTGGGGGAGCCTAGTGGTTGAGATGGAGAGAGCGTTGGACTGAGATGGGTGTAAGTATAGGAAGGTTACTAGTAACCAGGAAGGTGATGCAACCCATATGAGATGGGTGATGCAGAGCTGACAAGGTACAAATCTGTCGTTCTGCCCCTGAACAGGCAGTTAACCCACAGTTCCTAGGCCGTCATTGAAAATAAGAATTTGTTCTTTAACTGACTTGCCTCGTAAAATAAAGGTAAAATAAAAAATAAAATATACATATGAGATGGGGATGCAGTATAGAATACAGTATATACATATGAGATGGGGGATGTAGTATAGAATACAGTATATACATATGAGATAGTATAGAATACAGTATATACATATGAGATGGGGGATGCAGTATAGAATACAGTATATACATATGAGATGGGTGATGCAGTATAGAATACAGTATATACATATGAGATGGGGATGCAGTATAGAATACAGTATATACATATGAGATGGGTGATGCAGTATAGAATACAGTATATACATATGAGATGAGTAATGCAGTATTTACACACAATTAAAGTGACTAAGATACCGTAGAATAGTATAGAGAACAGTTTATATATATATGAGATGAGTAATGCAAGACGCGGAGACATGATTAAAGTGGCTAGTGTTTCATTTCCTTGAAGTGGCCAGTGATTCCTAATCTATGTCTATAGGCAGCAGCCTCTGATGTGCTGGAGATGGCTGTTTAACAGTCAGTGGTGTAGGATACAATACACTGTGTGCGTGCGACTTACTGTGGCCGTTGTGGAAGTGTATCTTCTCTTCATCAGGTTCCTGCTTGGCCTTGCTGTAGCCACACCGCCTGAGGGATTTACCACATACATGATGCTGTATTACTGTCATGTTACAACACACACATTGCGCACAAACTAAACCACAAATACACACAGGAGAGCAGAGATCCTATACGAGCTAAACCACACACAGGAGAGCAGAGATCCTATATGAGCTAAACCACACACAGGAGAGCAGAGATCCTATTTGAGCTAAACCACATACAGGAGAGCAGAGATCCTATACGAGCTAAACCACACACAGGAGAGCAGAGATCCTATTTGAGCTAAACCACACACAGGAGAGCAGAGATCCTATTTAAACCACACACAGGAGAGCAGAGCTAAACCACATACAGGAGAGCAGAGATCCTATTTGAGCTAAACCACACGCAGGAGAGCAGAGATCCTATTTGAGCTAAACCACACGCAGGAGAGCAGAGATCCTATTTGAGCTAAACCACACGCAGGAGAGCAGAGATCCTATATGAGCTAAACCACACACAGGAGAGCATTTGAGCTAAACCACATACAGGAGAGCAGGATTTGAGCTAAACCACACACAGGAGAGCAGAGATCCTATTTGAGCTAAACCACACGCAGGAGAGCAGAGATCCTATTTGAGCTAAACCACACACAGGAGAGCAGAGATCCTATTTGAGCTAAACCACATACAGGAGCGCAGAGATCCTATACGAGCTAAACCACACACAGGAGAGCAGAGATGCTATATGAGCTAAACCACACACAGGAGAGCAGAGATGCTATATGAGCTAAACCACATACAGGAGAGCAGAGATCCTATATGAGCACACACCTGCATTGCTTGCTGTTTTGGGTTTTAGGCTGGTTTTCTGTACAGCACTTTGAGACATCAGCTGATGTAAGAAGGGCTTTATAAATACATTTGATTTGAAGAGCACAGAGGTCCCAAATGAGCTAAACAACATACAGGAGAGCAGTGATTCCATCTCTCTCTCTCTCTGCTCTCTCTCTCTGCTCTCTCTCTCTCGGCCTCCGTTCTCTGCATAGGGAGCAAACATCCCTCTACAGTGGTGCTCCAAACAAACATCTGAAGTCAATATTATGACAAGATGGACCCGAGATAAAGCAGATGAAAAGTGAGGACATTGATTTTAAATCTGATCCTGTTCACACACAGTGCAGAGCTGCTCCAAATGCCATGACACCATCCATCATACAGGACACAGAGCCTGGAGCTGGGGACTGCGCTGGCTCAGGGTGTTTCTGAGAATATTGGGTTGGCATTTTGAAGGGCAGTCTGGTGATGGGGACTAGGCTTGCCTCCGTGGATGAGGGGAGTAAGGACAGGCACTTTGGAGGGCATCAACAGCAGTAGTATCCCAGGAAGACAGGACAGGGATGTGGTTGCCTGGGGATGAGTCAGTCAGTCAGACACAGTCGGAGGGAGAGGGTGGAAGATATAGCCTACTTCCCCTTCTATCACAGTTTAATTTCCCCCCGTAGTGACACAATTACATCAGTTTATTAATTAGCATTCTTATCACTCCATCTATTCCCTCATACCTCTATCCCCAACCCCCTGATTCACAAGCATATAACCACTATTATACTATATAACCACTAGAATACTATATAACCACCATTAAACTATAGAACCAGTAGAATACTATATAACCACTAGAATACTATATAACCACTATAATATAGACCCACATTACAATATATAACCACTATTATACTATATAACCACTAGAATACTATATAACCACTATTATACTATATAACCACTAGAATACTATATAACCACCATTAAACTATAGAACCACTAGAATACTATATAACCACTATAATATAGACCCACATTACACTATATAACCACTATTATACTATATAACCACTATTATACTATATAATCACTAGAATACTATATAACCACTATTATATTATATAACCACTATAATATAGACCCACATTACACTATATAACCACTATTATATTATATAACCACTATTATACTATATAACCACCATTAAACTATAGAACCACATTACACTATAGAACCACTAGAATACTATATAACCGCTAGAATACTATATAACCACTAGAATACTATATAACCACAATTATACTATATAGCCACTATTATACTATATAGCCACTATTATACTATATAACCACCATTAAGCTATAGAACCACATTACACTTTATAACCACTATTATACTATATAACCACTATAATATAGACCCACATTACACTATATAACCACTATTATACTATATAACCACTATTATACTATATAACCACTATTATACTATAAAATCCATATTAACCTATATATCCACTATATAACCACTATTATACTATATAACCACTAACAATACTATAGAACCACCATTATCGTTTAGCTCAGGTAACTGAGCTAAACGACTACCGCCCCGTAGCACTCACTTCCGTCATCATGAAGTGCTTTGAGAGACTAGTCAAGGACCATATCACCTCCACCCTACCTGACACCCTAGACCCACTCCAATTTGCTTACCGCCCAAATAGGTCCACAGACGATGCAATCTCAACCACACTGCACACTGCCCTAACCCATCTGGACAACAGGAATACCTATGTGAGAATGCTGTTCATCGACTACAGCTCGGCATTCAACACCATAGTACCCTCCAAGCTCGTCATCAAGCTCGAGTCCCTGGGTCTCGACCCCGCCCTCAGCAACTGGGTACTGGACTTCCTGACGGGCCGCCCCCAGGTGGTGAGGATAGGCAACAACATCTCCACCCCGCTGATCCTCAACACTGGGGCCCCACAAGGGAGCGTTCTGAGCCCTCTCCTGTACTCCCTGTTCACCCACGACTGCATGGCCACGCACGCCTCCAACTCAATCATCAAGTTTGCGGACGACACAACAGTGGTAGGCTTGATTACCAACAACGACGAGACGGCCTACAGGGAGGAGGTGAGGGCCCTCGGAGTGTGGTGTCAGGAAAACAACCTCACACTCAATGTCAACAAAACTAAGGAGATGATTGTGGACTTCAGGAAACAGCAGAGGGAACACCCCCCTATCCACATCGATGGAACAGTAGTGGAGAGGGTAGTTAGTTTTAAGTTCCTCGGCATACACATCACAGACAAACTGAATTGGTCCACTCACACAGACAGCATCGTGAAGAAGGCGCAGCAGCGCCTCTTCAACCTCAGGAGGCTGAAGAAATTCGGCTTGTCACCAAAAGCCCTCACAAACTTCTACAGATGCACACATCGAGAGCATCCTGTCGGGCTGTATCACCGCCTGGTATGGCAACTGCTCCGCCCACAACCGTAAGGCTCTCCAGAGGGTAGTGAGGTCTGCACAACGCATCACCGGGGGCAAACTACCTGCCCTCCAGGATACCTACACCACCCGATGTCACAGGAAGGCCATCAAGATCATCAAGGACAACAACCACCCGAGCCACTGCCTGTTCACCCCGCTATCATCCAGAAGGCGAGGTCAGTACAGGTGCATCAAAGCTGGGACCGAGAGACTGAAAAACAGCTTCTATCTCAAGGCCATCAGACTGTTAAACAGCCACTACTAACATTGAGTGGCTGCTGCTAACACACTGATTCAACTCCAGCCACTTTAATAATGGGAATTGATGGGAAATTATGTAAAATATATCACTAGCCACTTTAAACAATGCTACCTAATATAATGTTACTTACCCTACATTATTCATCTCATATGCATACGTATATACTGTACTCTAGATCATCGACTGCATCCTTATGTAATACATGTATCACCAGCCACTTTAACTATGCCACTTTGTTTACATACTCATCTCATATGTATATACTGTACTCGATACCATCTACTGTATCTTGCCTATGCTGCTCTGTACCATCATGATAAACTTTCTGCGACGAGGCTCAGGCATCTGAGGCGGAGGCTCGAATCAAATGAAGACTCTTCGTCAGCAACATTGCAACATCAAATGTCAAACTCGATATCTGATCCCCCTATCCGACTCCAGATAATGTAAATTCGGCGTGCCGTTGTGAACTACACACGTGTAGAGTGATGTGACTCCGTGTCTGATTTGACTCTGAGGGGATTTCCAGCCTTTCATAATAAATTCATTAGACCGCAGATCCCTCTGAAACCACGCCCACCCACCCTTTCATTGGCTGCAGCCAAAATGGCTGACAGTTAAGCCGTCCTGTCTCATTAGGGAGTAAAGTGTCTGTCTGTTTACCAGTTTTGTTGCACCTGAGACATTGTGGGTCAATCAACTGTCTCTTCTTCATTGAGAATATAGCAAACCTTTCTCATCTTTACAATATTTTGTTTCTAAATTCAATCAACTTCTTCTTCATCGTTCAGATAATTCAAAATTCAATAGTGATGTCAAATCACATGCTCAATTATCAGGTTCTATCACCCAATCATTCATTGACGACATTGGTTATGTGAGGAGAGAGACATTTTAGCGCCTGGGTACCAAAATCTTTCTGCACGTTAGTTACTCATTTCAGGAAGATAAGTGAAAATCACACGTCACTACTTCACAGGAGAGGCATTTGAACTTAAACATATTTTTTTGGGGGGGAGGGGAGCAGAAATGCCTTTCTGGAATATGTGATATTCATGTGCCTTAATAACAAGATTGTAAATATGAATAAACATGTTCAATTACCAGCCTAGTTGGTTTAGCCAGGGGCGGGTTTTCCCGGGGGGGCTTTACTTGGCTCATCGTGCACTAGCGACTCCTTGTGGCAGGCCGGGCGCTTGCAGGCTGACCTCAGTCGTTAGTTGAACAGTGTTTCCTCCTAAAACATTGGTGCGGGTGGGTGTTAAGAAGTGCTGTTTGGCGGGTCATGTTTCGGAGGATGTATGACTCGACCTTCGCCTCACCCGAGCCCGTTGGGGAGTAGCAGCAATGAGCCAAGATTGTAATTGAAATTTGGAGAAAACAGAGGTAAAATGTATAAAATGACTACCGGAAAGTCAGGGAAGGAGCAGGAGATTGCCATTTTTTGGTGTTTTTTAAATGTATTTACAAGATCAAATGTCAGTGGCCATTGGCCTATGGTGGTTGCAGTGTTTTTAAAGGAGGGCTACTGTGTGAGGGATCGGCTATATTTTAAGGAGGGCTACTGTGTGAGGGATCGGCTATATTTTAAGGAGGGCTACTGTGTGAGGGATCGGCTATATTTTAAGGAGGGCTACTGTGTGAGGGATCGGCTATATTTTAAGGAGGGCTACTCTGTGAGGGATCGGCTATATTTTAAGGAGGGCTACTGTGTGAGGGATCGGCTATATTTTAAGGGGGGCTACTGGGAGGCCAAAGATCTATCTAAAGTACTGAGGGCAAGGTCACAGCTAAGGCAAGATGGGTTCTATCTAAAGTATTGAGGCCAAGGCTATGGCAGGTTGGGATTTATCTAAAGTACTGAGGCCAAGGCTATGGCAGGATGGGATTTATCTAAAGTACTGAGGCCAAGACTACGGCAGAATGGGATTTATCTAAAGTACTGAGGGCAAGGCCACAGCTAAGGGAAGATGGGGTCTATCTAAAGTACTGAGGCCAGGACTACGGCAGGATGTGATATATCTAAAGTACTGAGGCCAAGACTACAACAGGATGGGATATATCTTATGGAGGTGCCTAGCATGTTGCAGTTACTCCTCTAGAGGCAGGAGTATAGGTACTCTCTCTTCCTCGCTCTTTATCTCTGGAATTCTAAATGGGGAATCTGACAGGCTTCAATTAAAAGGTTGCATCTCGGTTCAACGATACTGAGTGAAACAGAGAACATAACATCTCCACAAACAGCCCAGAGGAGTAGAGAAGCGCAATCACTTATTTCAGACAGTCAGCACCACTATCGTTGCTCTGCTCTCAATTCCCTGCCACAGAAACAGAAGACTGGTAAAACCCAGAAACAGTAGACAGGTGAAACCCAGAAACAGTAGACAGGTAAAACACAGAAACAGTAGACAGGTAAAACAGTAGACAGGTAAAACCCAGAAACAGTAGACAGGTAAAACCCAGAAACAGTAGACAGGTAAAACCCAGAAACAGTAGACAGGTAAAACCCAGAAACAGTAGACAGGTAAAACACAGAAACAGTAGACAGGTAAAACACAGAAACAGTAGACAGGTAAAACATAGAAACAGTAGACAGGTAAAACACAGAAACAGTAGACAGGTAAAACCCAGAAACAGTAGACAGGTAAAACCCAGAAACAGGTAAAACCCAGAAACAGGTAAAACCCAGAAACAGTAGACAGGTAAAACCCAGAAACAGTAGACAGGTAAAACCCAGAAACAGTAGACAGGTAAAACACAGAAACAGTAGACAGGTAAAACACAGAAACAGTAGACAGGTAAAACACAGAAACAGTAGACAGGTGAAACAGTAGACAGGTAAAACACAGAAACAGTAGACAGGTAAAACACAGAAACAGAAGACAGTTAAAACACAGAAACAGTAGACAGGTAAAACACAGAAACAGTAGACAGGTAAAACACAGAAACAGTAGACAGGTAAAACACAGAAACAGTAGACAGGTTAAACACAGAAACAGTAGACAGGTGAAACAGTAGACAGGTAAAACACAGAAACAGTAGACAGGTAAAACACAGAAACAGTAGACAGGTAAAACACAGAACCAGTAGACAGGTAAAACACAGAAACAGTAGACAGGTAAAACACAGAAACAGTAGACAGGTAAAACACAGAAACAGTAGACAGGTAAAACCCAGAAACAGTAGACAGGTAAAACCCAGAAACAGTAGACAGGTAAAACCCAGAAACAGTAGACAGGTAAAACCCAGAAACAGTAGACAGGTAAAACACAGAAACAGTAGACAGGTAAAACCCAGAAACAGTAGACAGGTAAAACACAGAAACAGTAGACAGGTAAAAACACAGAAACAGTAGACAGGTAAAACCCAGAAACAGTAGACAGGTAAAACCCAGAAACAGTAGACAGGTAAAACCCAGAAACAGTAGACAGGTAAAACACAGAAACAGTAGACAGGTAAAACACAGAAACAGTAGACAGGTGAAACACAGAAACAGTAGACAGGTAAAACCCAGAAACAGTAGACAGGTAAAACAGTAGACAGGTAAAACAGTAGACAGGTAAAACCCAGAAACAGTAGACAGGTAAAACCCAGAAACAGTAGACAGGTAAAACCCAGAAACAGTAGACAGGTAAAACCCAGAAACAGTAGACAGGTAAAACCCAGAAACAGTAGACATGTAAAACCCAGAAACAGTAGACAGGTAAAACCCAGAAACAGTAGACAGGTAAAACCCAGAAACAGTAGACAGGTAAAACCCAGAAACAGTAGACAGGTAAAACCCAGAAACAGTAGACAGGTAAAACCCAGAAACAGTAGACAGGTAAAACCCAGAAACAGTAGACATGTAAAACCCAGAAACAGTAGACAGGTAAAACCCAGAAACAGTAGACAGGTAAAACCCAGAAACAGTAGACAGGTAAAACCCAGAAGACAGGTAAAACACAGAAACATTAGACAGGTGAAACACAGAAACAGTAGACAGGTAAAACAGTAGACAGGTAAAACAGTAGACAGGTAAAACAGTAGACAGGTAAAACCCAGAAACAGTAGACAGGTAAAACCCAGAAACAGTAGACAGGTAAAACCCAGAAACAGTAGACAGGTAAAACCCAGAAACAGTAGACAGGTAAAACCCAGAAACAGTAGACAGGTAAAACCCAGAAACAGTAGACAGGTAAAACCCAGAAACAGTAGACAGGTAAAACCCAGAAACAGTAGACAGGTAAAACACAGAAACAGTAGACAGGTAAAACCCAGAAACAGTAGACAGGTAAAACCCAGAAACAGTAGACAGGTAAAACCCAGAAACAGTAGACAGGTAAAACACAGAAGACAGGTAAAACACAGAAACAGTAGACAGGTGAAACACAGAAACAGTAGACAGGTAAAACAGTAGACAGGTAAAACAGTAGACAGGTAAAACAGTAGACAGGTAAAACAGTAGACAGGTAAAACACAGAAACAGTAGACAGGTAAAACCCAGAAACAGTAGACAGGTAAAACCCAGAAACAGTAGACAGGTAAAACCCAGAAACAGTAGACAGGTAAAACCCAGAAACAGTAGACAGGTAAAACCCAGAAACAGTAGACAGGTAAAACACAGAAACAGTAGACAGGTAAAACATAGAAACAGTAGACAGGTAAAACACAGAAACAGTAGACAGGTAAAACACAGAAACAGTAGACAGGTAAAACCCAGAAACAGGTAAAACCCAGAAACAGTAGACAGGTAAAACCCAGAAACAGTAGACAGGTAAAACCCAGAAACAGTAGACAGGTAAAACCCAGAAACAGTAGACAGGTAAAACACAGAAACAGTAGACAGGTGAAACAGTAGACAGGTAAAACACAGAAACAGTAGACAGGTAAAACACAGAAACAGAAGACAGTTAAAACACAGAAACAGTAGACAGGTAAAACACAGAAACAGTAGACAGGTAAAACACAGAAACAGTAGACAGGTAAAACACAGAAACAGTAGACAGGTAAAACACAGAAACAGTAGACAGGTAAAACACAGAAACAGTAGACAGGTGAAACAGTAGACAGGTAAAACACAGAAACAGTAGACAGGTAAAACACAGAAACAGTAGACAGGTAAAACACAGAAACAGTAGACAGGTAAAACCCAGAAACAGTAGACAGGTAAAACCCAGAAACAGTAGACAGGTAAAACCCAGAAACAGTAGACAGGTAAAACCCAGAAACAGTAGACAGGTAAAACCCAGAAACAGTAGACAGGTAAAACACAGAAACAGTAGACAGGTGAAACAGTAGACAGGTAAAACACAGAAACAGTAGACAGGTAAAACACAGAAACAGTAGACAGGTAAAACACAGAAACAGTAGACAGGTAAAACCCAGAAACAGTAGACAGGTAAAACCCAGAAACAGTAGACAGGTAAAACCCAGAAACAGTAGACAGGTAAAACCCAGAACAGTAGACAGGTAAAACCCAGAAACAGTAGACAGGTAAAACACAGAAACAGTAGACAGGTAAAACACAGAAACAGTAGACAGGTAAAAACACAGAAACAGTAGACAGGTAAAACCCAGAAACAGTAGACAGGTAAAACCCAGAAACAGTAGACAGGTAAAACACAGAAACAGTAGACAGGTAAAACACAGAAACAGTAGACAGGTAAAACAGTAGACAGGTAAAACAGTAGACAGGTAAAACAGTAGACAGGTAAAACAGTAGACAGGTAAAACACAGAAACAGTAGACAGGTAAAACACAGAAACAGTAGACAGGTAAAACACAGAAACAGTAGACAGGTAAAACCCAAAACACAGGTAAAACCCAGAAACAGTAGACAGGTAAAACACAGAAACAGTAGACAGGTAAAACACAGAAACAGTAGACAGGTAAAACCCAGAAACAGTAGACAGGTAAAACCCAGAAACAGTAGACAGGTAAAACCCAGAAACAGTAGACAGGTAAAACCCAGAAACAGTAGACAGGTAAAACACAGAAACAGTGGACAGGTAAAACACAGAAACAGTAGACAGGTAAAACAGTAGACAGGTAAAACAGTAGACAGGTAAAACAGTAGACAGGTAAAACAGTAGACAGGTAAAACACAGAAACAGTAGACAGGTAAAACACAGAAACAGTAGACAGGTAAAACCCAGAAACAGTAGACAGGTAAAACACAGAAACAGTAGACAGGTAAAACACAGAAACAGTAGACAGGTAAAACACAGAAACAGTAGACAGGTAAAACCCAGAAACAGTAGACAGGTAAAACCCAGAAACAGTAGACAGGTAAAACAGTAGACAGGTAAAACAGTAGACAGGTAAAACAGTAGACAGGTAAAACACAGAAACAGTAGACAGGTAAAACACAGAAACAGTAGACAGGTAAAACACAGAAACAGTAGACAGGTAAAACACAGAAACAGTAGACAGGTAAAACACAGAAACAGTAGACAGGTAAAACACAGAAACAGTAGACAGGTAAAACACAGAAACAGTAGACAGGTAAAACCCAGAAACAGTAGACAGGTAAAACCCAGAAACAGTAGACAGGTAAAACACAGAAACAGTAGACAGGTGAAACACAGAAACAGTAGACAGGTAAAACAGTAGACAGGTAAAACAGTAGACAGGTAAAACAGTAGACAGGTAAAACAGTAGACAGGTAAAACACAGAAACAGTAGACAGGTAAAACACAGAAACAGTAGACAGGTAAAACACAGAAACAGTAGACCGGTAAAACACAGAAACAGTAGACAGGTAAAACACAGAAACAGTAGACATGTAAAACACATAAACAGTAGACAGGTAAAACACAGAAACAGTAGACAGGTAAAACACAGAAACAGTAGACAGGTGAAACCCAGAAACAGTAGACAGTTGAAACAGTAGACAGGTAAAACACAGAAAGTGCAGGAATTGCACAGGCTGAAGACAGCAACCTAATGTAGGCCTAAGGAAAGATGTCCTTATTGAACCCGGTGAATATTGAACCCAGTGAATATTGAACCCGGTGAATATTGAAACCAGTGAATATTGAACCCAGTGAATATTGAACCCAGTGAATATTGAACCCAGTGAATATTGAACCCAGTGAATATTGAACCCAGTGAATATTGAACCCAGTGAATATTGAACCCAGTGAATATTGAACGCGGTGAATATTGAACCCTGTGAATATTGAACCCTGTGAATATTGAACCCAGTGAATATTGAAACCAGTGAATATTGAACGCAGTGAATATTGAACCCAGTGAATATTGTACACTGTATGTGTTATTATTTTCATTCCGTGGCAGAAATGATCCAAATGGTACCTTGCTCTATGGTGTTGGTATTGTTGTTGCCCTACTGTTGGTATTGTTGTTCTCAGCAGCAGGCCAGTCATAGTGACTGTTGGTATTGTTGTTCTCAGCAGCAGGCCAGTCATAGTGACTGTTGGTATTGTTGTTCTCAGCAGCAGGCCAGTCATAGTGACTGTTAGTATTGTTGTTGTCAGCAGCAGGCCAGTCATAGTGACTGTTGGTATTGTTGTTGTCAGCAGCAGGCCAGTCATAGTGACTGTTGGTATTGTTGTTCTCAGCAGCAGGCCAGTCATAGTGACTGTTAGTATTGTTGTTCTCAGCAGCAGGCCAGTCATAGTGACTGTTGGTATTGTTGTTCTCAGCAGGCCAGTCATAGTGACTGTTAGTATTGTTGTTGTCAGCAGCAGGCCAGTCATAGTGACTGTTGGTATTGTTGTTCTCAGCAGGCCAGTCATAGTGACTGTTGGTATTGTTGTTCTCAGCAGGCCAGTCATAGTGACTGTTAGTATTGTTGTTCTCAGCAGGCCAGTCATAGTGACTGTTGGTATTGTTGTTGTCAGCAGCAGGCCAGTCATAGTGACTGTTGGTATTGTTGTTGTCAGCAGCAGGCCAGTCATAGTGACTGTTGGTATTGTTGTTCTCAGCAGCAGGCCAGTCATAGTGACTGTTAGTATTGTTGTTCTCAGCAGCAGGCCAGTCATAGTGACTGTTGGTATTGTTGTTCTCAGCAGGCCAGTCATAGTGACTGTTAGTATTGTTGTTGTCAGCAGCAGGCCAGTCATAGTGACTGTTGGTATTGTTGTTGTCAGCAGCAGGCCAGTCATAGTGACTGTTGGTATTGTTGTTCTCAGCAGGCCAGTCATAGTGACTGTTGGTATTGTTGTTCTCAGCAGGCCAGTCATAGTGACTGTTGGTATTGTTGTTCTCAGCAGCAGGCCAGTCATAGTGACTGTTGGTATTGTTGTTCTCAGCAGCAGGCCAGTCATAGTGACTGTTGGTATTGTTGTTCTCAGCAGCAGGCCAGTCATAGTGACTGTTGGTATTGTTGTTGTCAGCAGGCCAGTCATAGTGACTGTTGGTGCATCAGGACTACCTGGCATGATGACTCCTTTCTGTCCCCAGTCCACCTGGCCGTGCTGCTAATCCAGTTTCAACTGTTCTGCCTGTGATTATTATTATTGGACCATGCTGGTCATTTATGAACATTTGAACATCTTGGCCATGTTCTTTTATAATCTCCACCCGGCACAGCCAGAAGAGGACTGGCCACCCCACATAGCCTGGTTCCTCTCTAGGTTTCTTCCTAGGTTTTGGCCTTTCTAGGGAGTTTTTCCTAGCCACCGTGCTTCTACACCTGCATTGCTTTCTGTTTGGGGTTTTAGGCTGGGTTTCTGTACAGCACTTTGAGATATCAGCTGATGTACGAAGGGCTATATAAATAAATTTGATTTGATTTGGGCATTGTTGTTGCTCTATGGTGGTGATATTGTCATGCAAAGTAACCTGTGCAGCGTGCGAGAAACAGGATATTGTCTCTGCCTCAGCTTCCTGTGAGGGTATTGTGGAACATCCATAGAATAGAATGACAGAAGTCATCACTGTACTTGTATGAGAACAGCCCCATCCTCCCCATGCCGTAGCCTTCACACAACAGACACATGGTAAAGCCTGCTAGTTCATCAGCTAACATAACACAACATGACCAGAGGTACCTAAAACACTTAGAGACAGAGACACAGACAGGGCAGGGGACACAGACAGGGACAGGGCAGGGGACACAGACAGGGACAAGGCAGGGGACACAGACAGGGACAAGGCAGGGGACACAGACAGGGACAAGGCAGGGGACACAGACAGGGACAAGGCAAGAGACAGGGATAAGGCAGGGGACAGAGACAGTGACACAGATAGGGACACAGACAGGGATACAGACAGGGACAGAGACAGGGACAAGGCAGGGGACAGAGACAGGGACAAGGCAGGGGACAAAGACAGGGATACAGACAGGGACAGGCAGGAGACAGGGACAAGGCAGGGGACAGAGACAGGAAGAAGGCAGGGGACAGAGACAGGGACAAGGCAGGGGACAGAGACAGGGACAAGGCAGGGGACAGAGACAGGGACAAGGCAGGGGACAGAGACAGGGATACAGACAGGGACAGGCAGGAGACAGGGACAAGGCAGGGGACAGAGACAGGAACAAGGCAGGGGACAGAGACAGGGACAAGGCAAGGGATACAGACAGGGACAGGCAGGAGACAGGGACAAGGCAGGGGACAGAGACAGGAACAAGGCAGGGGACAGAGACAGGGACAAGGCAGGGGACAGAGACAGGGACAAGGCAGGGGACAGAGACAGGGACAAGGCAGGGGACAGAGACAGGGATACAGACAGGGACAGGCAGGAGACAGGGACAAGGCAGGGGACAGAGACAGGGATACAGACAGGGACAAGCAGGAGACAGAGACAGGGACAAGGCCGGGGGTAGAGACAGGGACACAAACAGGGACAAGGCAGGGGACACAGACAGGGACAATGCAGGGGACAGAGACAGGGATACAGACAGGGACAGAGACAGGGACAATGCAGGGGACAAAGACAGGGACACAGCCAGGGTGAAAGAGATATCTTACCTTCCACTAAGCAGTAAGCCAGTCACCAGGGCCAGTAGAATAACCCCTACAGTGATGGCCACAGCGACGATGGGGAACTGAGACCGGTCACTGGATGCAGCTACTGCTGGGGTATGGCAGACTGTTAGTGGGGAGGCTGACACATTACAGTCTATGGAGGTCCTACAGTAAACAGTCTAGGTACGTCCAAAACTAAACAGTCTATAGGTCCTATACTAAACAGTCTATATAAGACCTATACTAAACAGTCTATATAGGACCTATACTAAACAGTCTATATAGGTCCTATACTAAACAGTCTATATAAGACCTATACTAAACAGTCTATATAGGACCTATACTAAACAGTCTATATAGGACCTATACTAAACAGTCTATATAGGTCCTATACTAAACAGTCTATAGGTCCTATACTAACCAGTCTATAGGTCCTATACTAAACAGTCTATATAAGACCTATACTAAACAGTCTATATAAGACCTATACTAAACAGTCTATATAGGACCTATACTAAACAGTCTATATAGGTCCTATACTAAACAGTCTATATAGGTCCTATACTAAACAGTCTATATAAGACCTATACTAAACAGTCTATATAGGACCTATACTAAACAGTCTATATAGGACCTATACTAAACAGTCTATATAGGTCCTATACTAAACAGTCTATAGGTCCTATACTAAACAGTCTATAGGTCCTATACTAAACAGTCTATAGGTCCTATACTAAACAGTCTATATAAGACCTATACTAAACAGTCTATATAAGACCTATACTAAACAGTCTATATAGGTCCTATACTAAACAGTCTATATAAGACCTATACTAAACAGTCTATATAAGACCTATACTAAACAGTCTATATAAGACCTATACTAAACAGTCTATAGGTCCTATACTAAACAGTCTATAGGTCCTATACTAAACAGTCTATATAAGACCTATACTAAACAGTCTATATAAGACCTATACTAAACAGTCTATATAAGACCTATACTAAACAGTCTATATAGGACCTATACTAAACAGTCTATATAGGTCCTATACTAAACAGTCTATAGGTCCTATACTAAACAGTATATAGGTCCTATACTAAACAGTCTATATAATTCCTATACTAAACAGTCTATATAGGTCCTATACTAAACAGTCTATAGGTCCTATACTAAACAGTCTATAGGTCCTATACTAAACAGTCTATATAAGACCTATACTAAACAGTCTATATAAGACCTATACTAAACAGTCTATAGGTCCTATACTAAACAGTCTATAGGTCCTATACTAAACAGTCTATAGGTCCTATACTAAACAGTCTATATAAGACCTATACTAAACAGTCTATATAAGACCTATACTAAACAGTCTATATAAGACCTATACTAAACAGTCTATATAAGACCTATACTAAACAGTCTATAGGTCCTATACTAAACAGTCTATAGGTCCTATACTAAACAGTCTATATAAGACCTATACTAAACAGTCTATATAAGACCTATACTAAACAGTCTATAGGTCCTATACTAAACAGTCTATATAGGTCCTATACTAAACAGTCTATAGGTCCTATACTAAACAGTCTATAGGTCCTATACTAAACAGTCTATATAGGTCCTATACTAAACAGTCTATATAGGTCCTATACTAAACAGTCTATAGGTCCTATACTAAACAGTATATATATAGGTCCTATACTAAACAGTCTATAGGTCCTATACTAAACAGTCTATATAGGTCCTATACTAAACAGTCTATAGGTCCTATACTAAACAGTCTATAGGTCCTATACTAAACAGTCTATATAGGACCTATACTAAATAGTCTATATAGGTCCTATACTAAACAGTCTATAGGTCCTATACTAAACAGTATATATAGGTCCTATACTAAACAGTCTATAGGTCCTATACTAAACAGTATATAGGTCCTATACTAAACAGTCTATATAATTCCTATACTAAACAGTCTATATAGGTCCTATACTAAACAGTCTATAGGTCCTATACTAAACAGTCTATATAGGTCCAATACTAAACAGACCTATATGCCTGGTGTAATCATGCAATATATTTTCCGGGGAGGCTTTACACAGATCAAGGCTTTACACAGAACAAGGATTTACACAGATCAAGGCTTTACACAGAACAAGGATTTACACAGATCAAGGCTTTACACAGATCAAGGCTTTACACAGATCAAGGCTTTACACAGAACAAGGCTTTACACAGAACAAAGCTTTACACATATCAAGGCTTTACACATATCAAGGCTTTACACAGATCAAGGCTTTACACAGATCAAGGCTTTACACAGAACAAAGCTTTACACAGATCAAGGCTTTACACAGAACAAGGCTTTACACATATCAAGGCTTTACACAGATCAAGGCTTTACACAGCATGTGTGTATTATCTATATAAATGCATGACTTACAGTAGGGGCTGGTCTCAAACTCGAAGCGTCGGCTGAATCCTCCGTACCCGGCTGATGTTCTGGCTCTGATCTGGAAAATGTAGACTGATGATGGCTTCAGCCCGTCAGCTACGATTTCTGTTTCCTTGCACTTGATGATGGTGTAGCTGGTTTCCTGGTCCTAGGAGAGAAGCCCAGAGAAAGCCACAAGGATGAATGTGTGTGTGTGCTCACCACTAGGCTACCTGCTACCTTTGTGAGGTTGTAGTATGTAGGTAGGTAGCTGCAGGTAATTCTAGGTAGTTTTGTGAGGTTGTAGTATGTAGGTAGGTAGCTGCAGGTAATTGGAGGTAGTTGTAGTTAGTTCGAGGTAGTTGTAAGTAATTGTAGGTAATTGTAGGTATTGGTAATTCTAGGTATTTTTTTACTTTTTTTATTTCACCTTTATTTAACCAGGTAGGCTAGTTGAGAACACCTTTATTTAACCAGGTAGGCTAGTTGAGAACACCTTTATTTAACCAGGTAGGCTAGTTGAGAACAAGTTCTCATTTGCAACTGCGACCTGGCCAAGATAAAGCATAGCAGTGTGAACAGACAACACAGAGTTACACATGGAGTGAACAATTAACAAGTCATTAACACAGTAGAAAAAAAAGGGGAGTCTATATACAATGTGTGCAAAAGGCATGAGGAGGTAGGCGAATAGTTACAATTTTGCAGATTAACACTGAAGTGATAAATGATCAGATGGTCATGTACAGGTAGAGATATTGGTGTGCAAAAGAGCAGAAAAGTAAATAAATAAAAACAGTATAAAAACTGTGGGGATGAGGTAGGTAAAAATGGGTGGGCTATTTACCAATAGACTATGTACAGCTGAAGCGATCGGTTAGCTGCTCAGATAAGCAGATGTTTGAAGTTGGTGAGGGAGATAAAAGTCTCCAACTTCAGCGATTTTTGCAATTCGTTCCAGACACAGGCAGCAGAGAACTGGAAGGAAAGGCGGCCAAATTAGGTGTTGGCTTTAGGGATGATCAGTGAGATACACCTGCTGGAGCGAGTGCTACGGGTGGGTGTTACCATCGTGACCAGTGAACTGAGATAAGGCGGAGCGTTACCTAGCATGGACTTGTAGATGACCTGGAGCCAGTGGGTCTGGCGACGAATATGTAGCGAGGGCCAGCCGACTAGAGCATACAGGTCGCAGTGGTGGGTGGTATAAGGTGCTTTAGTTATAAAACGGATGGCACTGGGATAAACTGTATCCAGTTTGCTGAGTAGAGTGTTGGAAGCTATTTTGTAGATGACATCGCTGAAGTCGAGGATCGGTAGGATAGTCAGTTTTACTAGGGTAAGTTTGGCGGCGTGAGTGAAGGAGGCTTTGTTGCGGAATAGAAAGCCGAGTCCAGATTTGATTTTAGATTGGAGATGTTTGATATGAGTCTGGAAGGAGAGTTTACAGTCTAGCCAGACACCTAGGTACTTATAGATGTCCACATATTCTAGGTCGGAACCATCCAGGGTGGTGAAGCTAGTCGGGCGTGTGGGTGCAGGCAGCGAACGGTTGAAAAGCATGCATTTGGTGAGGTTGTAGTATGTAGGTAGGTAGCTGCAGGTAATTGTAGGTATTGGTAATTCTAGGTAGTTTTGTGAGGTTGTAGTATGTAGGTAGCTATATATAATTGTAGGAAGTTGTGGGTAGTTGCTGATTGTTTGTGGTTGTGCGTTTGAGAGTTAGTTGTACCTTCTCAAAGTATTTGATCTCGTACTCCAGGATTATCCCGTTGGGTCTGTCTGGCTCCTGCCACGACACAGAGATACTGTTCTTCCCAGAATTCCCTTTCCGCACCACACTCACAGGAGACGGGGCTAAAGCAGAGGAACAAAGAGAAACCAATCAATCAAATGTATTTCTAAAGCACACACACACACATACACACAGCGTAGCAACATCTCAGACACTATTCTCACTGAACACTAAACAATACAGGTCGCAAACACAGACACAATGGTCTGGACGACACACATTGTAGTAATGTACACAGAGATCAGGCAAAGGCTAAGAAGCCTTCACTAATGACAAACTACTATCCTATATTGATTACATTTCCTCTCCATAATGTATACACAGTATATCATTAGTAGAAGCTTAGAACCAGAGGTGTGGACTCCAGTCACATGACATGATGACTTGACTTGATAGAAAATAAAATAACTTCAGACTTAACTTGGACTTGGAGCCCCGAAACTCAGGACTCGACTAGACACCGATGATGACTTGAAATTATCTGGCCAGGTTTCGTAATGTTTTGTCACTCATTTTGTGGCACAGAGTCTACGTGGATTGCTCTCCACGCAGCCAGAGACAGTTGCCGCAGTTAAGATTACAATTGCAAAAAAAAACAAAAAAACATGCAGATTTGAAAGTGAAATGCATACTCCTCCCTCTGATTGGACCAGCAAACTGTCAATCAACACAGGTCGAGTGAGCTAACACAGTGGTTATCAAAGTGAAGAAGGTTGTGGGGCATTGCAAGTATGAAACTGAATGGGAAAAATACATATTTTTCATACAAAGTTTCACTGGCTACATACAGAGCCTTCGGAAAGTATTCAGACCCCTTCACCTTTTTCCACATTTTGTTATGTTACAACCTTATTATAAAATGGATTTTAAAACATGAGCATTCTACACACAATACACCATAATGACAAAGCGAAAACAGGTTTGGATATTTATTAAATTTAAAAAACAGAAATACCCTTTGCTATGAGACTAGAAATTGAGCTCAGGTGCATCCTGCTTCCATTGATCATCCTTGAGATGTTTCTACATCTTGATTTGACCACCTGTGGTAAATTCAATTGATTGGACAGGCTTTGGAAAGACACACACCTGTCTATATAAAGGTCCCACAGTTGACAGTGCATGTCAGAGCAAAAATAAAGTTATTTTGTTATTTTATTTTAAAGTTAAATTGTCCGTAGAGCTCTGAGACAGGATTGTGTCGATGCACAGATCTGGGGAAGGGTACCAAAACATTTCTGCAGCATTGAAGGTCCCCAAGAACACATTGGCTTCCATCAATCTAAAATGTAAGACGTTTGGAACCATTGAGACTGTTCCTAGAGATGGTCGCCAGGCCAAACTGAGCAATCGGGGGAGAAGGGCATTGGCCAGGGAGGTTACCAAGAACCCGACAGAGCTCTAGAGTTCCTCTGTGGAGATGAGAGAACCTTCCAGAAGGACAACAATCTCTGCAGCACTCCACCAATCAGGCCTTTATGGTAGAGTGGCCAGACATAAGCCACTCTTCAGTAAACGACACATGACAGCCCACTTGGAGTTGTCAAAACGCACCCGAAGACTCTCAGACCACGAGGAACAAGATTTTCTGTTCTGATTGAAGTCTTTGGCATCCTTGCCAAGCGTCACATCTGGAGGAAACCTGGCATCATCCCTACGGTGAAGCATGGTGGTGGCAGCATCATACTGTGGGGATGTTTTTCAGCGGCAGGGACTGGGAGACTAGTCAGGATAGAGGGAAAGATGAGAGATCCTTGGTGAAAACCTGCTCCAGAGCGCTCAGGACCTCCGACTGGGGCGAAGGTTCACCTTCTAACAGGACAACGACGTACCCACCCTAGTCACACCCTGACCTAACCAAAATATATAGAAAAGCAGAGATATCTAAGGTCAGGGCGTGACAGTATTCCCCCCCCCCCAAAGGTGCGGACTCCCGGCCGCAAACCTGAACCTATAGGGGAGGGTCTGGGTGGGCATCTACCCTCGGTGGCGGCTCCGGTTCTGGAAGCAGCCCCCCCTCCTTGCGCTTCTGTGGCTGAAGACTCTAGACTGCAGCTCGTCGCTGGAGGCCCCTGACTGGGGACCGTCGTTGGAGGTTCCGGACTGTGGACCGTCACCGGAAGCTCTGGACTGGGAACTGTCGCCGGAAGCTCTGGACTGGGAACTGTCGCCAGACGCTCTGGACTGGGTACTGTCACCGGACGCTCTGGACTGGGTACTGTCGCCAGACGCTCTGGACTGGGTACTGTCGCCAGACGCTCTGGACTGGGTACTGTCGCCGGAAGCTCTGGACTGGGAACTGTTGCCGGAAGCTCTGGACTGGGAACTGTCGCCGGAAGCTCTGGACTGGGAACTGTCGCCGGAAGCTCTGGACTGGGAACTGTCGCCGGAAGCTCTGAACTGGGAACCGTCGCCGGAAGCTCTGGACTGGAAACTGTCATCTGAAGCTCTGGACTGTGGAGGCGCACTGGAGGCCTGATGCGTGGTGCCGGCACTGGTGGTACCGGGCTGATGAGTGCGGAGAGGAGGCAGAGGACGTACTGGACTGTGGAGGCGCACTGGAGGTCTATACCGCAGAACTAGCACAACCCTTCCTGGCTGGATGCTCACTCCAGCCCGGCAAGTGCAGGAAGCTAGCACAGGACGCACTGGGCTGTGAAGGCGCACTGGAGACCTGATGCGTGGGACCGGTACAGGTGGCACCAGGCTGATGACACGCACCTCAGCACACCTGCTCTGCAGCGCTCTCAATGCCGGAATCTTGAACCTCTCACTCGACTCCCTGACTGGCTCCATTCCTTAGGGTTGTCTCTCATGCTTGCTCCGTTGAGCTATCTCCTCGTATCATCGCCGTTCCTCTTTCGCTGCCTCTATCTCCTCCTTAGGACAGCGATACTCCCCGGCCTGCGTCCAGGGTCCTGCTCCATCCGGGGTCTCCTCCCAAGTCCACTCTTCCTGAACACGCTGCTTGGTCCATTTTTGGTGGATCTTCTGTCACGATCGTCGTATGAGTGAGACCAAGGCGCAGCGTGGTATGGTTACATTCTCTTTTAACAATGCAACACTTAAAAACAACAAAACCAACGAACGAAACGTGAAGTTACACAAATTAGTACAGCAACTAAACATCAAGATCTCACAACACAAATGAGGAAAATGGAAACCTAAATATGATCCCCAATCAGAGACAACGATAAACAGCTGTCTCTGATTGGGAACCAGACACCGCCAAATGTGCTTCAACAAAGTACTGAGTAAAGGGTCTGAATACTTATATAAATGTGATGTTTTTTTATTTTTAACAAATTAGCAACATTTTCTAGTTAATCTATTTTCGCTTTGTCATTATGGGGTATTGTGCTTTTTGATGATAAAACAACGATGTAATACATTTTAGAATAGGCTGTAACCTGTAATCTGAATACTTTTTCAAGGCATTGTTTTCAGAAAATTAGTATGTTATATTTATACCTTTGCCTATTTGATCTTGTTTCTAACATAGGCCTACAGTACTGGACCAATAGGCCTACAGTACTGGACCAATAGGCCTACAGTACTGGACCAATAGGCCTACAGTACTGGACCAATAGGCCTACAGTACTGGACCAATAGGCCTACAGAACTGGACCAATAGGCCTACGGTACTGGACCAATAGGCCTACGGTACTGGACCAATAGGCCTACGGTACTGGACCAATAGGCCTACAGTACTGGACCAATAGGCCTACGGTACTGGACCAATAGGCCTACAGTACTGGACCAAATTATTGTCAAAAAAATATTTCAAATCTAAAATGAAGCAGTCTTGACTGCTGACCACTGACCAGTCATCATCATTAGTGTGCATTGGACATGCTTCATTTACATCTATATTAGTGACCACGTAAAACACATACAAATGGGGGGCTTTGACACAGCGCCCCCTGTATGTCATCTAGTGCATATACAAATCATTGACAGCTATAGGATCAGGTGTAGTGCAAATGTCAAAATGTAGTGAAAGGTGGATCACCATAATAAATATGTGGTGATCAAGAAATTGAACTGTTTCCATTGATAACCAGCAATGTGACATCAAGCGACAATATGAAAGTGCTTGAAAAACGATCATTTATTTATGAAGCTTGGATTGGGAATTTGTTTTAAAAATTAATTTTTACATAATCAAAATAATGAAAAGGGTTTTCTGGTATCCGCAATAAATACACAGTCATTACATGTAGAGATACTATCTTTACTCGATCTGACACAACTCGATCTGACACAACTCTTAGAATGATTTGGACTTGACTCAAGACTCGACACGCTCTATTTGGGACTCGACTTGCGACTTGGACCTTGTGACTTGAGACTTGCTTTTGACTTGAATAATAGTAGCTTGGTCCCACCTCTGCTCAGCATTACTTTAATATTGTGTTGAAAACCTTTGGAATGCATCCCAAAAGGCACATTATTCACTATGTAGTGCACACTAGTGCCCTGATCTAAAGTAGTGCACGTGCTTTTACACCTGCATTGTTTGCTGTTTGGGGTTTTAGGCTGGGTTTCTGTACAGCACTTTGAGATATCAGCTGATGTACGAAGGGCTATATAAATACATTTGATTTGATTTGATATAGGGAATAGGGTTCCATAGGTCTCTTGTCTAAAGTAGTGCACTATATAGGGAATAGGGTTCCATAGGGCTCTGGTCTAAAGTAGTGCACTATATAGGGAATAGTGTTCCATAGGGCCCTGTCCCCATCTGAAATAGCACCCTATACCCTCTACAGTGCCTATATACTGCAGTGTCCTGTCCCCTCTGAAATAGCACCCTATACCCTCTACAGTGCCCTGTCCCCTCTGAAATAGCACCCTATACCCTCTACAGTGCCCTGTCCTCTCTGAAATAGCACCCTATACCCTCTACAGTGCCCTGTCCCCATCTGAAATAGCACCCTATACCCTCTACAGTGCCTATACCCTCTACAGTCCCCTGTCCCCTCTGAAATAGCACCCTATACCTTCTACAGTGCCTATATACTGCAGTGCCCTGTCCCCTCTGAAATAGCACCCTATACCCTCTACAGTGCCTATATACTGCAGTGCCCTGTCCCCTCTGAAATAGCACCCTATACCCTCTACAGTGCCCTGTCCCCATCTGAAATAGCACCCTATACCCTCTACAGTTCCTATATACTGCAGTGCCCTGTCCCCTCTGAAATAGCACCCTATACCCTCTACAGTGCCCTGTCCCCTCTGAAATAGCACCCTATACCCTCTACAGTGCCTATATACTGCAGTTCCCTGTCCCCTCTGAAATAGCACCCTATACCCTCTACAGTGCCTATATACTGCAGTGCCCTGTCCCCTCTGAAATAGCACCCTATACCCTCTACAGTGCCCTGTCCCCATCTGAAATAGCACCCTATACCCTCTACAGTTCCTATATACTGCAGTGCCCTGTCCCCTCTGAAATAGCACCCTATACCCTCTACAGTGCCCTGTCCCCTCTGAAATAGCACCCTATACCATCTACAGTGCCTATATAATGCAGTTCCCTGTCCCATCTGGTTAAAAGTTTGTTTTAGTAAAGACATCCTTAAATGACTTAAGTGACAGGCTAGTTCACAACAATTTCTGCTTTGCAAATGTCTAATTTTCATATATTTAAAATGGTATTTTCTTGAGGACAATCTACAATTCAAATATTGTTGTACTCTGGTTTCATTCTCTATTTTGACACTGCAAAAGCTTTTCACACAAATAAAAAAGACAAAAGACAGTATCTTCTCGATCCATTACACATTTCAGAGCAGACATCCATCTAGAGGAAATGAGAGCTCTGTGCTCCTCAGTGGAAGTGTCCAAGTGGAACGGTGAGATAAAGAGCTTTTAAGTAATACTGAAACGATCCCCGAGGTACCAACTTGATAGCTTTGCTGCAACTGTACAGCGTTTACATTTCAATAGGTTCACCTAAAACAAAGGAGAAAATAAATCTGTTTCTTTTTTTCTTTCTTCCATCCAGAGAAACTGTATCCCTTCTTTCTGTCCAGACTAAACTATAATCAATCCTATCTTAAAAGCCTGAAACAGTATCCTTAGCTCTCCATTCTCGAGGCATGGGGGAGAAATGGGAGAGAGGGCATGAGAAAATAGGGAAAGAGAGGGAGAGAGAGAGAGACAGAAATGGAGATACAGACAGAGGGAGATAAAAACAGAGATATAGACAGAGAAAGGGAGATAGAGACAGAGGGCAACCAGTGAAGAACAAACACCATTGTAAATACAACCCATATTTATGCTTATTTATTTTATCTTGTGTCCTTTAACCATTTGTACATTGTTAAAACACTGTATATATATAATATTACATTTGTAATGTCTTTATTGTTTTGCAACTTCTGTATGTGTAATGTTTACTGTTAATCTTTATTGTTTATTTCACTTTATATATTATCTACCTCACTTGCTTTGGCAATGTTAACACGTTTCCCATGACAATAAAGCCCTTTTCTCGTGGCAACAGGTCACAAATCTTGCTGCTGTGATGGCACACTGTGGAATTTCACCCAGTAGATATGGGAGTTTGCTGATGACACAACAGTAGTAGGCCTGACTACCAACAGTGACAAGACGGCCCACAGGGAGGTGGTTAGAGCCCTGGTTAGAGTGGTGCCAAGATAATTACCTCTCCCTCCAATTTCAACAAAACGCAGGAGCTGATCGTGGACTACAGGAGACAGAAGAGGGAGCACACCCCCATCCACATCAGCGGGGCCAACGTTGATAGGGTCAAAAGCTTCAAGTTCCTCGGCGTGCTGCATCCACCATGCTTCACCGTAGGGATGGCTTCCGTCTGGCCACTCTACCATAAAGGGCAGATTGGTGGAGTGCTGCAGAGATGGTTGTCCTTCCGGAAGGTTCTAACATCTTCACAGAGGAACTCTGGAGCTCTGTCAGTGACCACCTGGTTCTTGGTCACCTCCTTGACAAAGGCCCTTCTCCCCCGATTTTCAGTTTGACAGGTCGGACAGCTCTAGGAAGAGTCCTGGTGGTTCCAATCATCTTCCATTTATCTCATCTCCACAGAGGAACTCTAGAGCTCTGTCGGGTTCTTGGTAACCTCCCTGGCCAATGCCCTTCTCCCCCGATTGCTCAGTTTGGCCTGGCGACCATCTCTAGGAACAGTCTCAATGGTTCCAAACGTCTTACATTTAATAATGATGGAAGCCACTGTGTTCTTGGGAACCTTCAATACTGCAGACATGTTTTGGTACCCTTCCCCAGATCTGTGCTTCGACACAATCCTGTCTCGGAGATCTACAGACAATTCCTTCGACCTCATGGCTTGGTTTTAGCCCTGATATGCATTGTCAACTGTTGTGTGCCTTTCCAAATTATGTACAATCAACTGAACGTACCAATTATCAAGTTGTAGAAACATCTCAATGATGATCAATAGAAACAGGATGCACTTGAGCACAATTTCGACTCGTATAGCAAAGGGTCTGAATACTTTTGTAAAAAAGGTATTTATGGGGTACCGTGTGTAGATTGATGAGAAAAACATGTATTTAATCCATTTTAGAATAAGGCTGTAACGTAACACAATGAGGAACAAGTGAAGGGGTCTGAATACTTTCAGAATGTACTTGTACATAAAACTCAGAGTATGAAACTCTTTGACATCTTCAGTTCCTGGTTCCTGGCTGGATCACTTTATTCTACGTTCATTAGCAGACAGAACACCTTGGTGCCATGGCGACCATGGCAACAGGAAGGAACTATGTCATAGAGAGTGTGATCACACACTGGTTCATTACACCTTGCCTCTGATAGGGATGTGTTGTGAGTTGGCAAGTCATATCCTCTGAAAGGGTACAGGGATGTGTTGGCATGGCACCCACGTTCTTCAGATTAGGATGTGTTGACACGGTGTAAGGGGAAAGGGTTCTGAACTGTGTATTGGAAGCAAAAGCAGAGAGCAAGAGAGAGAGCAAGAGAGAGAGCAAGAGAGAGAGAGCAGAGAGAGAGCAAGAGAGAGAGCAAGAGAGAGAGCAGAGAGAGAGCAGAGAGAGAGCAAGAGAGAGCAAGAGAGAGAAAGAGAGAGAGCAAGAGAGAGCAGAGAGAGAGCAAGAGAGAGCAAGAGAGAGAGCAGAGAGAGAGCAAGAGAGAGAGCAAGAGAGAGAGCAAGAGAGAGAGCAGAGAGAGAGCAAGCGAGAGAGAGCAAGAGAGAGAGCAAGAGAGAGAGCAAGAGAGAGAGCAAGAGAGAGCAGAGAGAGAGCAAGAGAGAGAGCAAGAGAGAGCAAGAGAGAGAGCAGAGAGAGAGCAAGAGAGAGAGCAGAGAGAGAGCAAGAGAGAGAGCAGAGAGAGAGAGAGAGAGAGAGAGAGAGAGAGCAGAGAGAGAGCAAGAGAGAGCAGAGAGAGAGCAAGAGAGAGAGCAGAGAGAGAGAAAGAGAGAGAGAGAAAGAGAGAGAGAAAGAGAGAGAGAGCAGAGAGAGAGAGCAAGAGAGAGAGAGAGAGAGAGAGAGAGAGATGCCAAGCAGTGTAGCCCTCATCAGTGAGTTTCATAAAGATAAAATAGCGTAATAGCGTAATAATTTTTAGATAGAGAAATACATTGTTTACATACTTGTTTTTAAACCACTCCACAAATTTCTTGTTAACAAACTATAGTTTTGGCAAGTTGGTTAGGACTTCTACTTTGTGCATGACACAAGTCATTTTTCCAACAATTGTTTACTGACAGATTATTTCACTTATAATTCACTGTATCACATTTCCAGTGGGTCAGAAGTTTACATACACTAAGTTGACTGTGCCGTTAAACAGCTTGGAAAATTCCAGAAAATGATGTCATGGCTTTAGAATGTTCTGATAGGCTAAATTACATAATTTGAGACAATTGGAGGTGTACCTGTGGATGTATTTCAAGGCCTACCTTCAAACTCGGTGCCTCTTTGCTTGACATCATGTGAAAATCAAAAGATATTAGCCAAGACCTCAGAAAGAAAATTGTAGACCTCCACAAGTCTGGTTCATCCTTGAGAGCAATTTCCAAACTCCTGAAAGTACCACGTTCATCTGTACAAACAATAGTACGCAAGTATAAACACCATGGGACCACGCAGCCGTCATACCGCTCAGGAAGAAGACGCGTTCTGTCTCCTAGAGATGAATGTACTTTGTTGTGAAAAGTACAAATCAATCCCAGAACAGCAAAGGACCTTATGAAAATGCTGGAGGAAACAGGTACAAAAGTATCTATATCCACAGTAAAACGAGTCCTAACTCAACAGAACTTAAAAGGCTACTCAGAAAGGAAGAAGCCACTGCTCCAAAACCGCCATAAAAAAAGACAGACTACGGTTTGCAACTGCACATGGGGACAAAGATCGTACTTTTTGGAGAAATATCATCTGGTCTGATGAAACAAAAATAGAACTGTTTGGCAAAAATGACCATCGTTATGTTTGGAGGAAAAAGGGGGAGGCTTGCAAGCCGAAGAACACCATCCCAACCGTGAAGCACGGGGGTGGCAGCATCATATTGTGGGGGTGCTTTGCTGCAGGAGGGACTGGTGCACTTCACAAAATAGATGGCATCATGAGGAGTAAAATGATGTAGATATATTGAAGCAACATCTCAAGACATCAGTCAGGAAGTTAAAGCTTGGTCGCAAATGGATCTTCCAAATGGACAATGACCCCAAGCATACTTCCAAAGTTGTGGCAAAATGGCTTAAGGACAACAAAGTCAAGGTATTGGAGTGGCCATCACAAAACCCTGCCCTCAATCCTATAGAAAATGTGTGAGTAGAACTGAAAAAGCGTGTGCAAGCAAGGAGGTCTACAAACCGGACTCAGTTACACCAGCTCTGTCAGAAGGAATGGGATAAAATTCACCCAACTTATTGTGGAAAGCTAGTGGAAGGCTACCCAGAAACATTTGACCCAAGTTTAGCTATTTAAAGGCAACGCTACCAAATACTAATTGAGTGTATGTAAACATCTCACCCACTCGGAATGTGAAGAATGAAAAAAAAGTTGAAATAAATCATTCTCTCTACTATTATTCTGACATTTCACATTCTTAAAATAAAGTGGTGATCCTAACTAACCGAAGACAGGACATTTTTACTAGGATTAAATGTCAGGAATTGTGAAAAACTAAGTTTAAATGTATTTCAATGTACTTCAACTGTATACTAAATATATTAACGTCGTCAAATTATTGATTAAAACACATTGTTTTGCATAAAAAGGTCTACAGTAGCCTCAAGAGCATCATGCTGTAGCCGAATAACATCTAGCTTCTTCTGTCCTCCTCTGGGTACATTGACTTCAATACAAAACCCAGAGGCTCGTGGTTCTCACCCCTTTCCATAGACCTACACAGTAATTATGACAACTTCCGGAGGACGGGCTCCAACATATCTGAGCTCTTGCAGCATGAACTGACATGTTGTGCACCCAATCAAAGGACCAGAAAATGAATCTAGTACTGAAAGCGTAAGCTATAGCTAGATTGCACTGCAGGACATAAAATGTGGTGAGTAGTTGACTCAAAGAGAGAGAAAGACAACAGTTGAACAATTTTGAACAAATTTCTTTAAAAAATGAATGGGAAGCAAGAAAGAGAGAGAGAGAGAGATATTTAGTTGTATTTCTTCCCCACTTACTTAGCTAGCGAATGCAGCTAGCTAGTTTAGCATACTCAAACACCTGGCTCAAAAAGAGAGGGATGCTATGTTAGCTAGCTGGCTATCCAACAGATAGGGATGCTATGTTAGCTAGCTGGCTATGTCTATCCAACAGAGAGGGATGCTATGTTAGCTAACTGGCTATGTCTATCCAACAGAGAGGGATGCTATGTTAGCTAGCTGGCTATGGCTATCCAACAGAGAGGGATGCTATATTAGCTAACTGGCTATGTCTATCCAACACTGGAACTCTTCCAAGACAAGGTAAGCGTTTGGTTTTATTAACTTGTTGCCACCTTGGCCCTCTGGTGTGACTGCTAAACTGCTTTCTCACTGTACACTGTAGTTCTGGTAGCTATGTTGACTATAACGTTAATATGGTGACAACAATGTAGGATGTGTGAAGTGGTTAGGGGTTATGATATGAAGGTTTGGTTTCAAGAGGTTATTTTGCCTGGTTACAGACAGGTGATGTGCCCACAAGATAAGGGAAAAGGTGAGAGGAGAATATTTATAGATACAAGTATCAAAAGGGATCATGCTGTGTATGTGGAACACAACGTGGCTGCTATGAAAGTGCACTGTGTTTGAGTGTGATCGGGGGTGTATTCATTCCATCGATTCTGTTGAAAAAAAATGTCTTAACGGAACGAAACGGAGATAAACATACCTGAATTTGTCTAATAGAAACTCTCATTTACAACTGTTGGACTAATGATTACACCCCAGATCAGCTAGATGCAGGCAAAAGTGTGCAAGGAAGTATAGAATGTCGATGTTTGTCACCTCGATTACAAAAAATAATCTCGAACTGTGCACCTACGTTATAAACTTTCATTCATAGGCTAGGTTGTAGCAACCTCATGATGGGTACAGAGGAAATTAGAGTATCATGTAGTAGCCTAAACCTATCAATGTTACATTTAACTGGGTGAATGGAATAAGAATAACAATCATCCCAATATGCTTTAATAGAAATAAGGTCATGCTCATAAAGAAAACAGTTTTTTTTGGGGTCCTCCCTTATCTTATCACTGACCGCCACTGATGCCCAGACATGATTTGCTGTATCAGGCCAGTTAGGGCACCTGGGTAATAAGCTCATACAATAACATCATGATTTGCTGTATCAGGCCAGCTAGGGCACCTGGGTAATAAGCTCATACAATGACACCATGATTTGCTGTATCAGGCCAGCTAGGGCACCTGGATAATAAGCTCATACACTAACACCATGATTTGCTGTATCAGGCCAGCTAGGGCACCTGGGTAATAAGCTCATACAATAACATCATGATTTGCTGTATCAGGCCAGCTAGGGCACCTGGGTAATAAGCTCATACAATGACACCATGATTTGCTGTATCAGGCCAGCTAGGGCACCTGGGTAATAAGCTCATACAATAACACCATGATTTGCTGTATCAGGCCAGTTAGGGCACCTGGGTAATAAGCTCATACAATAACACCATGATTTGCTGTATCAGGCCAGCTAGGTCACCTATAAGCTCATACAATGACACCATGATTTGCTGTATCAGGCCAAGGCACCTGTAATAAGCTCATACAATAACACCATGATTTGCTGTATCAGGCCAGTTAGGGCACCTGGGTAATAAGCTCATACAATAACACCATGATGTGCTGTATCAGGCCAGCTAGGTCACCTATAAGCTCATACAATGACACCATGATTTGCTGTATCAGGCCAGCTAGGGCACCTGGGTAATAAGCTCATACAATGACACCATGATTTGCTGTATCAGGCCAGTTAGGGCACCTGGGTAATAAGCTCATACACTAACACCATGATTTGCTGTATCAGGCCAGCTAGGGCACCTGGGTAATAAGCTCATACAATGACACCATGATTTGCTGTATCAGGCCAGCTAGGGCACCTGGGTAATAAGCTCATACAATAACACCATGATTTGCTGTATCAGGCCAGCTAGGTCACCTATAAGCTCATACAATGACACCATGATTTGCTGTATCAGGCCAGCTAGGGCACCTGGGTAATAAGCTCATACAATGACATCATGATTTGTTTTTACTAATTCAGGTGTGTCAGTCTTCAGGGTTTCATCTGTAGATTTCTCAAGTATGTGTTGGGTCGTTATATCCAATTCATTTGAATGTTTAAACGCAATGTTCCAAGTGCCTGTATTGCAATACTCACACATATATATATATATATACTCCTTCTGTGCTGCACCTTCCCACTCTCACAGACACCTGTCGTGTGCTGCACCTTCCCACTCTCACAGACACCTGTCGTGTGCTGCACCTTCCCACTCTCACAGACACCTGTCGTGTGCTGCACCTTCCCACTCTCACAGACACCTGTCGTGTGCTGCACCTTCCCACTCTCACAGACACCTGTCGTGTGCTGCACCCTCCCACTCTCACAGACACCTGTCGTGTGCTGCACCTTCCCACTCTCACAGACACCTGTCGTGTGCTGCACCTTCCCACTCTCACAGACACCTGTCATGTGCTGCACCTTCCCACTCTCACAGACACCTGTCGTGTGCTGCACCTTCCCACTCTCACAGACACCTGTCGTGTGCTGCACCCTCCCACTCTCACAGACACCTGTCGTGTGCTGCACCCTCCCACTCTCACAGACACCTGTCGTGTGCTGCACCTTCCCACTCTCACAGACACCTGTCGTGTGCTGCACCTTCCACTCTCACAGACACCTGTCGTGTGCTGCACCTTCCCACTCTCACAGACACCTGTCGTGTGCTGCACCTTCCCACTCTCACAGACACCTGTCGTGTGCTGCACCTTCCCACTCTCACAGACACCTGTCGTGTGCTGCACCTTCCCACTCTCACAGACACCTGTCGTGTGCTGCACCTTCCCACTCTCACAGACACCTGTCGTGTGCTGCACCTTCCCACTCTCACAGACACCTGTCGTGTGCTGCACCTTCCCACTCTCACAGACACCTGTCGTGTGCTGCACCCTCCCACTCTCACAGACACCTGTCGTGTGCTGCACCTTCCCACTCTCACAGACACCTGTCGTGTGCTGCACCTTCCCACTCTCACAGACACCTGTCGTGTGCTGCACCTTCCCACTCTCACAGACACCTGTCGTGTGCTGCACCTTCCCACTCTCACAGACACCTGTCGTGTGCTGCACCTTCCCACTCTCACAGACACCTGTCGTGTGCTGCACCCTCCCACTCTCACAGACACCTGTCGTGTGCTGCACCTTCCCACTCTCACAGACACCTGTCGTGTGCTGCACCTTCCCACTCTCACAGACACCTGTCGTGTGCTGCACCTTCCACTCTCACAGACACCTAGTCGTGTGCTGCACCTTCCCACTCTCACAGACACCTGTCGTGTGCTGCACCTTCCCACTCTCACAGACACCTGTCGTGTGCTGCACCTTCCCACTCTCACAGACACCTGTCGTGTGCTGCACCTTCCCACTCTCACAGACACCTGTCGTGTGCTGCACCTTCCCACTCTCACAGACACCTGTCGTGTGCTGCACCTTCCCACTCTCACAGACACCTGTCGTGTGCTGCAGCATTTTAGCCACAGACTATTACAGTGCCTTCAGGAAGCATTCACACCCCTTGACTTTTTCCACATTTTGTTGGGTTACAGATTGGTTTAGTTGTACTCTTTTATTTTCTTTTTACATCTTGATTAGATTTTAGATTAGTATTCAACCACCTGAGTCAATAGATGTTTGAATCACCTTTGGCAGCGATTACAGCTGCGAGTCTTTCTGGGTTTGTCTCTAAGAGTCATTACAGCTGCGAGTCTTTCTGGGTTTGTCTCTAAGAGTCATTACAGCTGTGAGTCTTTCTGGGTTTGTCTCTAAGAGTCATTACAGCTGCGAGTCTTTCTGGGTTTGTCTCTAAGAGTCATTACAGCTGCGAGTCTTTCTGGGTTTGTCTCTAAGAGTCATTACAGCTGCGAGTCTTTCTGGGTTTGTCTCTAAGAGTCATTAGGGCTACTTAATGTTAGATCCCTTACTTCAAAGGCAATTATAGTCAATGAACTAATCACTGATCATAATCTTGATGTGATTGGCCTGACTGAAACATGGTTTAAGCCTGATGAATTTACTGTGTTAAATGAGGCCTCTCCTCCTGGTTACACTAGTGACCATATCCCCCGTGCATCCCGCAAAGGCGGAGGTGTTGCTAACATTTACGATAGCAAATTTCAATTTACAAAAAAAAAAAATGACGTTTTCGTCTTTTGAGCTTCTAGTCATGAAATCTATGCAGCCTACTCAATCACTTTTTATAGCTACTGTTTACAGGCCTCACTGAGTTCCCTGCTTTCCTATCGGACCTTGTAGTCATTGCAGATAATATTTTAATCTTTGGTGACTTTAATATTCACATGGAAAAGTCCCCAGACCCACTCCAAAAGGCTTTCGGAGCCATCATCGACTCAGTGGGTTTTGTCCAACATGTCTCTGGACCCACTCACTGTCACAGTCATACGCTGGACCTAGTTTTGTCCCATGGAATAAATGTTGTGGATTTTAATGTTTTTCCTCATAATCCTGGACTATCGGACCACCATTTTATTACGTTTGCAATTGCAACAAATAATCTGCTCAGACCCCAACCAAGGAACATCAAAAGTCGTGCTATAAATTCACAGACAACACAAAGATTCCTTGATGCCCTTCCAGACTCCCTCTGCCTACCCAAGGACGCCAGAGGACAAAAATCCGTTAACCACCTAACTGAGGATCTCAATTTAACCTTGCGCAATACCCTAGATGCAGTTGCACCCCTAAAAACTAAAAAAATGTTTCATAAGAAACTAGCTCCCTGGTACACAGAAAGTACCCGAGCTCTGAAGCAAGCTTCCAGAAAATTGGAACGGAAATGGCGCCACACCAAACTGGAAGTCTTCCGACTAGCTTGGAAGGACGGTACCGTGCAGTACCGAAGAGCCCTTACTGCTGCTCGATCATCCTATTTTTCTAACTTAATTGAGGAAAATAAGAACAATCCGAAATTCCTTTTTGATACTGTCGCAAAGCTAACTAAAAAGCAGCATTCCCCAAGAGAGGATGACTTTCACTTTAGCAGTGATAAATTCATGAACTTCTTTGAGGAAAAGATTATGATTATTAGAAAGCAAATTACGGACTCCTCTTTAAACCTGCGTATTCCTCCAAACCTCAGTTGTCCTGAGTCTGCACAACTCTGCCAGGACCTAGGATCAAGAGAGACGCTCAAGTCTTTTAGTACTATATCTCTTGACACAATGATGAAAATAATCATGGCCTCTAAACCTTCAAGCTGCATACTGGACCCTATTCCAACTAAACTACTGAAAGAGCTGCTTCCTGTGCTTGGCCCTCCTATGTTGAACATAATAAACGGCTCTCTATCCACTGGATGTGTACCAAACTCACTAAAAGTGGCAGTAATAAAGCCTCTCTTGAAAAAGCCAAACCTTGACCCAGAAAATATAAAAACTATCGGCCTATATCGAATCTTCCATTCCTCTCAAAAATTTTAGAGAAGGCTGTTGCGCAGCAACTCACTGCCTTCCTGAAGATAAACAATGTATACGAAATGCTTCAGTCTGGTTTTAGACCCCATCATAGCACTGAGACGGCACTTGTGAAGGTGGTAAATGACATTTTAATGGCATCGGACCGAGGCTCTGCATCTGTCCTCGTGCTCCTAGACCTTAGTGCTGCTTTTGATACCATCGATCACCACATTCTTTTGGAGAGATTGGAAACCCAAATTGGTCTACACGGACATGTTCTGGCCTGGTTTAGATCTTATCTGTCGGAAAGATATCAGTTTGTCTCTGTGAATGGTTTGTCCTCTGACAAATCAACTGTAAATTTCGGTGTTCCTCAAGGTTCTGTTTTAGGACCACTATTGTTTTCACTATATATTTTACCTCTTGGGGATGTTATTCGAAAACATAATGTAAACTTTCACTGCTATGCGGATGACACACAGCTGTACATTTCAATGAAACATGGTGAAGCCCCAAAATTGCCCTCGCTAGAAGCATGTGTTTCAGACATAAGGAAGTGGATGGCTGCAAACTTTCTACTATTAAACTCGGACAAAACAGAGATGCTTGTTCTAGGTCCCAAGAAACAAAGAGATCTTCTGTTGAATCTGACAATTAATCTTAATGGTTGTACAGTCGTCTCAAATAAAACTGTGAAGGACCTCGGCGTTACTCTGGACCCTGATCTCTCTTTTGAAGAACATATCAAGACCATTTCGAGGACAGCTTTTTTCCATCTACGTAACATTGCAAAAATCAGAAACTTTCTGTCCAAAAATGATGCAGAAAAATTAATCCATGCTTTTGTCACTTCTAGGTTAGACTACTGCAATGCTCTATTTTCCGGCTACCTGGATAAAGCACTAAATAAACTTCAGTTAGTGCTAAATACGGCTGCTAGAATCCTGACTAGAACCAAAAAATTTGATCATATTACTCCAGTGCTAGCCTCTCTACACTGGCTTCCTGTCAAAGCAAGGGCTGATTTCAAGGTTTTACTGCTAACCTACAAAGCATTACATGGGCTTGCTCCTACCTATCTCTCTGATTTGGTCCTGCCGTACATACCTACACGTACGCTACGGTCACAAGACGCAGGCCTCCTAATTGTCCCTAGAATTTCTAAGCAAACAGCTGGAGGCAGGGCTTTCTCCTATAGAGCTCCATTTTTATGGAACGGTCTGCCTACCCATATCAGAGACGCAAACTCGGTCTCAACCTTTAAGTCTTTACTGAAGACTCATCTCTTCAGTGGGTCATATGATTGAGTGTAGTCTGGCCCAGGAGTGGGAAGGTGAACGGAAAGGCTCTGGAGCAACGAACCGCCCTTGCTGTCTCTGCCTGGGCGGTTGCCCTCTTTCCACTGGGATTCTCTGCCTCTAACCCTGTTACGGGGGCTGAGTCACTGGCTTACTGGGGCTCTCTCATGCCGTCCCTGGGGGGTTCACTGTTGTGGTCAGCCTGTCTGGGTTGGCGCCCCCCCTTGGGTTGTGCCGTGGCGGAGATCTTTGTGGGCTATACTCGGCCTTGTCTCAGGATGGTAAGTTGGTGGTTGAAGATATCCCTCTAGTGGTGTGGGGGCTGTGCTTTGGCAAAGTGGGTGGGGTTATATCCTTCCTGTTTGGCCCTGTCCGGGGGTGTCCTTGGATGGGGCCACAGTGTCTCCTGACCCCTCCTGTCTCAGCCTCCAGTATTTATGCTGCAGTAGTTTATGTGTCGGGGGCTAGGGTCAGTTTGTTATATCTGGAGTACTTCTCCTGTCCTATTCGGTGTCCTGTGTGAATCTAAGTGTGCGTTCTCTAATTCTCTCCTTCTCTCTTTCTTTCTCTCTCTCGGAGGACCTGAGCCCTAGGACCATGCCCCAGGACTACCTGACATGATGACTCCTTGCTGTCCCCAGTCCACCTGGCCATGCTGCTGCTCCAGTTTCAACTGGCCTGGGCCCTAGGACCATGTCCCAGGACTACCTGACATGATGACTCCTTGCTGTCCCCAGTCCACCTGGCCATGCTGCTGCTCCAGTTTCAACTGTTCTGCCTTACTATTATTCAACCATGCTGGTCATTTATGAACATTTGAACATCTTGGCCACGTTCTGTTATAATCTCCACCCGGCACAGCCAGAAGAGGACTGGCCACCCCACATATGCTCTCTCTAATTCTCTCTTTCTTTCTCTCTCTCGGAGGACCTGAGCCCTAGGACCGTGCCCCAGGACTACCTGACATGATGACTCCTTGCTGTCCCCAGTCCACCTGACTGTGCTGCTGCTCCAGTTTCAACTGTTCTGCCTTATTATTATTCGACCATGCTGGTCATTTATGAACATTTGAACATCTTGGTCATGTTCTGTTATAATCTCTACCCGGCACAGCCAGAAGAGGACTGGCCACCCCACATAGCCTGGTTCCTCTCTAGGTTTCTTCCTAGGTTTTGGCCTTTCTAGGGAGTTTTTCCTAGCCACCGTGCTTTTACACCTGCATTGTTTGCTGTTTGGGGTTTTAGGCTGGGTTTCTGTACAGCACTTTGAGTTATCAGCTGATGTACAAAGGGCTATATAAATACATTTGATTTGATTTGATTTGATTACAGCTGTGAGTCTTTCTGGGTACATATCTAAGAGTCATTACAGCTGTGAGTCTTTCTGGGTACGTATCTAAGAGTCATTACAGCTGTGAGTCTTTCTGGGTAAGTCTCTAAGAGTCATTGCAGCTGTGAGTCTTTCTGGGTAAATCTCTAAGAGTCATTACAGCTGGGAGTCTTTCTGGGTACGTATCTAAGAGTCATTACAGCTGTGAGTCTTTCTGGGTAAGTCTCTAAGACTCATTACAGCTGTGAGTCTTTCTGGGTAAGTCTCTAAGAGTCATTACAGCTGTGAGTCTTTCTGGGTACGTATCTAAGAGTCATTACAGCTGTGAGTCTTTCTGGGTAAGTCTCTAAGAGTCATTACAGCTGTGAGTCTTTCTGGGCAAATCTCTAAGAGTCATTACAGCTGTGAGTCTTTCTGGGTACGTATCTAAGAGTCATTATAGCTGTGAGTCTTTCTGGGTAAGTCTCTATGAGTCATTACAGCTGTGAGTCTTTCTGGGTACGTATCTAAGAGTCATTACAGCTGTGAGTCTTTCTGGGTACGTATCTAAGAGTCATTACAGCTGTGAGTCTTTCTGGGTACGTATCTAAGAGTCATTACAGCTGTGCGTCTTTCTGGGTAAGTCTCTAAGAGTCATTACAGCTGTGAGTCTTTCTGGGCAAATCTCTAAGAGTCATTACAGCTGTGAGTCTTTCTGGGTACGTATCTAAGAGTCATTATAGCTGTGAGTCTTTCTGGGTGAGTCTCTAAGAGCTTTGCACACCTGGATTATACAATATTTGCCCATTATTCTTAAAACAATGTGTCAAGCTCTATCAAGTTGGTTGTTAATCATTGCCAGACAGCCATGGTCCAGCTTGGCTGTAGATTTTCAAGCCAATTTAAGTCAAAACTGTAACTAGGCCACTCGGGAACATTTAATGTCGTCTTGGTAAGCAACTCCAGTGTAGAATTGATCTTGTGTTTTATGTTATTGTCCTGCTGAAAGGTGCATTTCTCTCCCAGTGACTGTTGGAAAGCAGACTGAACCAGGTTTTCCTATAGGATTTTGCCTGTGCTTAGCTCTATTCCATTTATTTTTATCCTATAAAACTCCCCAGTCCTTGCCGATGACAAGCATACCCATCACATGATGTAGTCGCCACCATGCTTGAAAATATGAAGAGTGGTACTCAGTGATGTGTTGTGTTGGATTTGTCCCAAATATAACACTTTGTATTCAGTACTTAAAGTTAATGTCTTTGCCACATTTTTTGCAGTTTTACATTTGTGCCTTATTGCTAACGGGATGCATATTTTGGAATATTCTACTCTGTACAGGCTTCCTTTATTTCACTGTGTAATTTATGTAAATATTGTGGAGTAACTAAAATGTTGTTGATCCATCCTCAGTTTTCTCTTATCACAGCCATTAAACTCTGTAACTATTTTAAAGTCACCATTGTCCTTATGGTGAAATCCCTGAGCAGTTTCCTTCCTCTCCAGCAACTGAGTTGGGAAGGATGCCTGTATCTTTGTAGTGACTGGGTGTATTGATACACCATCCAAAGTGTAATTAATAACTTCAACATGATCAAATGGATGTTCAATGTCTGCTTTTTTTTGTACCCATCACCAATAGGTGCCCTTCTTTGTGAGGCATTGGAAAACCTCCCTGGTCGTTGTGTTTGAAATTCACTGCTCGATTGAGATAATTGTATTTGTGGAGTAGTCATTTAAAAATCATATTAAACACTATTATTGCACCCAAATGGAGTCCATGCAACTTATTATGTGACTTGTTAAGTACATTTTTACTCCTGAACTTATTTAGGCTTGATATAACAAAGACGTTGAATACTTATTGACTCAAAACATTTCAGCTATTTATTTTCCACTAATTTGTAAACATTTTCTAAAAACATAATTCCACTTTGACATTATTGCGTAGTGTGAGTAGGCCAGTGACACAACATCTCAATGTAATCCATTTTAAATTCAGGCTGTAACACAACCACATGTGGAAGTTGTCAAGGGGTGTGAATATATTCTGAAGGCACTGTAAATAAAACATGTGACTAGTCGTTTCACGTACTTTGCAGATCACTTCTGTTTTGAGGAAGTATGTGCTGACTATCTGAATGTACTGACTATGACTGGTCCACCTAGCTATCTGGAGATGAATGTACTGACTATGACTGGTCCACCTAGCTATCTGGAGATGAATGTACTGACTATGACTGGTCCACCTAGCTATCTGGAGATGAATGTACTGACTATGACTGGTCCACCTAGCTATCTGAATATGAATGTACTGACTATGACTGGTCCACCTAGCTATCTGGAGATGAATGTACTGACTATGACTGGTCCACCTAGCTATCTGAATATGAATGTACTGACTATGACTGGTCCACTTAGCTATCTGAATATGAATGTACTGACTATGACTGGTCCACCTAGCTATCTGAAGATGAATGTACTGACTATGACTGGTCCACCTAGCTATCTGAATATGAATGTATTGACTATGACTGGTCCACCTAGCTATCTGGAGATGAATGTACTGACTATGACTGGTCCACCTAGCTATCTGGAGATGAATGTACTGACTATGACTGGTCCACCTAGCTATCTGGAGATGAATGTACTGACTATGACTGGTCCACCTAGCTATCTGATGAATGTACTGACTATGACTGGTCCACCTAGCTATCTGAAGATGAATGTACTGACTATGACTGGTCCACCTAGCTATCTGAATATGAATGTATTGACTATGACTGGTCCACCTAGCTATCTGGAGATGAATGTACTGACTATGACTGGTCCACCTAGCTATCTGGAGATGAATGTACTGACTATGACTGGTCCACCTAGCTATCTGGAGATGAATGTACTGACTATGACTGGTCCACCTAGCTATCTGGAGATGAATGTACTGACTATGACTGGTCCACCTAGCTATCTGGAGATGAATGTACTGACTATGACTGGTCCACCTAGCTATCTGTAGATGAATGTACTGACTATGACTGGTCCACCTAGCTATCTGAGATGAATGTACTGACTATGACTGGTCCACCTAGCTATCTGGAGATGAATGTACTGTATATGACTGGTCCACTTAGCTATCTGAATATGAATGTACTGACTATGACTGGTCCACCTAGCTATCTGGAGATGAATGTACTGACTATGACTGGTCCACCTAGCTATCTGAATATGAATGTACTGACTATGACTGGTCCACCTAGCTATCTGGAGATGAATGTACTGTATATGACTGGTCCACCTAGCTATCTGGAGATGAATGTACTGTATATGACTGGTCCACCTAGCTATCTGAATATGAATGTACTGACTATGACTGGTCCACCTAGCTATCTGGAGATGAATGTACTGACTATGACTGGTCCACCTAGCTATCTGGAGATGAATGTACTGACTATGACTGGTCCACCTAGCTATCTGGAGATGAATGTACTGACTATGACTGGTCCACCTAGCTATCTGGAGATGAATGTACTGACTATGACTGGTCCACCTAGCTATCTGGAGATGAATGTACTGACTATGACTGGTCCACCTAGCTATCTGGAGATGAATGTACTGACTATGACTGGTCCACCTAGCTATCTGGAGATGAATGTACTGACTATGACTGGTCCACCTAGCTATCTGGAGATGAATGTACTGACTATGACTGGTCCACCTAGCTATCTGGAGATGAATGTACTGACTATGACTGGTCCACCTAGCTATCTGAAGATGAATGTACTGACTATGACTGGTCCACCTAGCTATCTGGAGATGAATGTACTGACTATGACTGGTCCACCTAGCTATCTGATGAATGTACTGACTATGACTGGTCCACCTAGCTATCTGAATATGAATGTACTGACTATGACTGGTCCACCTAGCTATCTGATGAATGTACTGACTATGACTGGTCCACCTAGCTATCTGAATATGAATGTACTGACTATGACTGGTCCACTTAGCTATCTGAAGATGAATGTACTGACTATGACTGGTCCACCTAGCTATCTGGAGATGAATGTACTGACTATGACTGGTCCACCCAGCTATCTGGAGATGAATGTACTGACTATGACTGGTCCACCTAGCTATCTGGAGATGAATGTACTGACTATGACTGGTCCACTTAGCTATCTGAATATGAATGTACTGACTATGACTGGTCCACCTAGCTATCTGAAGATGAATGTACTGACTATGACTGGTCCACCTAGCTATCTGGAGATGAATGTACTGACTATGACTGGTTCACCTAGCTATCTGGAGATGAATGTACTGACTATGACTGGTCCACCTAGCTATCTGGAGATGAATGTACTGACTATGACTGGTCCACCTAGCTATCTGGAGATGAATGTACTGACTATGACTGGTCCACCTAGCTATCTGGAGATGAATGTACTGACTATGACTGGTCCACCTAGCTATCTGGAGATGAATGTACTGACTATGACTGGTTCACCTAGCTATCTGAATATGAATGTACTGTATATGACTGGTCCACCTAGCTATCTGGAGATGAATGTACTGACTATGACTGGTCCACCTAGCTATCTGGAGATGAATGTACTGACTATGACTGGTCCACCTAGCTATCTGATGAATGTACTGATGAATGTACTGAGATGAATGTACTATGACTGGTCCACCTAGCTATCTGGAGATGAATGTACTGACTATGACTGGTCCACCTAGCTATCTGGAGATGAATGTACTGACTATGACTGGTCCACCTAGCTATCTGGAGATGAATGTACTGACTATGACTGGTCCACCTAGCTATCTGAAGATGAATGTACTGACTATGACTGGTCCACCTAGCTATCTGAAGATGAATGTACTGACTATGACTGGTCCACCTAGCTATCTGGAGATGAATGTACTGACTATGACTGGTCCACCTAGCTATCTGGAGATGAATGTACTGACTATGACTGGTCCACCTAGCTATCTGGAGATGAATGTACTGACTATGACTGGTCCACCTAGCTATCTGAATATGAATGTACTGACTATGACTGGTCCACCTAGCTATCTGAAGATGAATGTACTGACTATGACTGGTCCACCTAGCTATCTGAATATGAATGTACTGACTATGACTGGTCCACCTAGCTATCTGAATATGAATGTACTGACTATGACTGGTCCATCTAGCTATCTGGAGATGAATGTACTGACTATGACTGGTCCACCTAGCTATCTGGAGATGAATGTACTGACTATGACTGGTCCACCTAGCTATCTGAAGATGAATGTACTGACTATGACTGGTCCACCTAGCTATCTGGAGATGAATGTACTGACTATGACTGGTCCATCTAGCTATCTGGAGATGAATGTACTGACTATGACTGGTCCACCTAGCTATCTGAAGATTAATGTACTGACTATGACTGGTCCACCTAGCTATCTGGAGATGAATGTACTGACTATGACTGGTCCACCTAGCTATCTGAAGATGAATGTACTGACTATGACTGGTCCACCTAGCTATCTGAAGATGAATGTACTGACTATGACTGGTCCACCTAGCTATCTGGAGATGAATGTACTGACTATGACTGGTCCACCTAGCTATCTGAATATGAATGTACTGACTATGACTGGTCCACCTAGCTATCTGGAGATGAATGTACTGACTATGACTGGTCCACCTAGCTATCTGAAGATGAATGTACTGACTATGACTGGTCCATCTAGCTATCTGAAGATGAATGTACTGACTATGACTGGTCCACCTAGCTATCTGAATATGAATGTACTGTATATGACTGGTCCACCTAGCTATCTGAATATGAATGTACTGACTATGACTGGTCCACCTAGCTATCTGGAGATGAATGTACTGACTATGACTGGTCCACCTAGCTATCTGGAGATGAATGTACTGACTATGACTGGTCCACCTAGCTATCTGAATATGAATGTACTGACTATGACTGGTCCACCTAGCTATCTGAATATGAATGTACTGAATATGACTGGTCCACCTAGCTATCTGAAGATGAATGTCCTGACTATGACTGGTCCACCTAGCTATCTGATGAATGTACTGACTATGACTGGTCCACCTAGCTATCTGAAGATGAATGTACTGACTATGACTGGTCCACCTAGCTATCTGGAGATGAATGTACTGACTATGACTGGTCCACCTAGCTATCTGATGAATGTACTGACTATGACTGGTCCACCTAGCTATCTGGAGATGAATGTACTGACTATGACTGGTCCACCTAGCTATCTGGAGATGAATGTACTGACTATGACTGGTCCACCTAGCTATCTGAAGATGAATGTACTGACTATGACTGTGATATGTGGTTGTCTCACCTAGCTATCTAGAGATGAATGTACTGTATATGACTGGTCCATCTAGCTATCTGGAGATGAATGTACTGACTATGACTGGTCCACCTAGCTATCTGGAGATGAATGTCCTGACTATGACTGGTCCACCTAGCTATCTGAATATGAATGTACTGACTATGACTGGTCCACCTAGCTATCTGAAGATGAATGTACTGACTATGACTGGTTAAACTAGCTATCTGAAGATGAATGTACTGACTATGACTGGTCCACCTAGCTATCTGGAGATGAATCTACTGACTATGACTGGTCCACCTAGCTATCTGGAGATGAATGTACGGACTATGACTGGTCCACCTAGCTATCTGAAGATGAATGTACTGACTATGACTGGTTCACCTAGCTATCTGGAGATGAATGTACTGACTATGACTGGTCCACCTAGCTATCTGGAGATGAATGTACTGACTATGACTGGTCCACCTAGCTATCTGGAGATTAATGTACTGACTATGACTGGTCCACTTAGCTATCTGAAGATGAATGTACTGACTATGACTGGTCCACCTAGCTATCTAAAGATGAATCAAATCAAATCAAATTTTATTTGTCACATACACATGGTTAGCAGATGTTAATGCGAGTGTAGCGAAATGCTTCTAGTTCCGACAATGCAGTGATAACCAACAAGTAATCTAACTAACAATTCCAAAACTACTGTCTTATACACAGTGTAAGGGGATAAGGAATATGTACATAAGGATATATGAATGAGTGATGGTACAGAGCAGCATACAGTAGATGGTATCGAGTACAGTATATACATATGAGATGAGTATGTAGACAAAGTAAACAAAGTGGCATAGTTAAAGTGGCTAGTGACATAAGGATGCAGTCGATGATCTAGAGTACAGTATATACGTATGCATATGAGATGAATAATGTGGGGTAAGTAACATTATATAAGGTAGCATTGTTTAAAGTGGCTAGTGATATATTTACATCATTTCCCATCAATTCCCATTATTAAAGTGGCTGGAGTTGGGTCAGTGTCAATGACAATGTGTTGGCAGCAGCCACTCAATGTTAGTGGTGGCTGTTTAACAGTCTGATGGCCTTGAGATAGAAGCTGTTTTTCAGTCTCTCGGTCCCAGCTTTGATGCACCTGTACTGACCTCGCCTTCTGGATGATAGCGGGGTGAACAGGCAGTGGTTCGGGTGGTTGATGTCCTTGATGATCTTTATGGCCTTCCTGTAACATCGGGTGGTGTAGGTGTCCTGGAGGGCAGGTAGTTTGCCCGGTGATGCGTTGTGCAGACCTCACTACCCTCTGGAGAGCCTTACGGTTGAGGGCGGAGCAGTTGCCGTACCAGGCGGTGATACAGCCCGCCAGGATGCTCTCGATTGTGCATCTGTAGAAGTTTGTGAGTGCTTTTGGTGACAAGCCGAATTTCTTCAGCCTCCTGAGGTTAAAGAGGCGCTGCTGCGCCTTCTTCACGACGCTGTCAGTGTGAGTGGACCAATTCAGTTTGTCTGTGATGTGTATGCCGGGGAACTTAAAACTTGCTACCCTCTCCACTACTCTTCCATCGATGTGGATAGGGGGGTGTTCCCTCTGCTGTTTCCTGAAGTCCACAATCATCTCCTTAGTTTTGTTGACGTTGAGTGTGAGGTTATTTTCCTGACACCACACTCCGAGGGCCCTCACCTCCTCCCTGTAGGCCGTCTCGTCGTTGTTGGTAATCAAGCCTACCACTGTTGTGTCGTCCGCAAACTTGATGATTGAGTTGGAGGCGTGAGTGGCCACGCAGTCGTGGGTGAACAGGGAGTACAGGAGAGGGCTCAGAACGCACCCTTGTGGGGCCCCCCGTGTTGAGGATCAGCGGGGAGGAGATGTTGTTGCCTACCCTCACCACCCGGGGGCGGCCCGTCAGGAAGTCCAGTACCCAGTTGCACAGGGCGGGGTCGAGACCCAGGGTCTCGAGCTTGATGACGAGCTTGGAGGGTACTATGGTGTTGAATGCCGAGCTGTAGTCGATGAACAGCATTCTCACATAGGTATTCCTCTTCTCCAGGTGGGTTAGGGCAGTGTGCAGTGTGGTTGAGATTGCATCGTCTGTGGACCTATTTGGGCGGTAAGCAAATTGGAGTGGGTCTAGGGTGTCAGGTAGGGTGGAGGTGATATGGTCCTTGACTAGTCTCTCAAAGCACTTCATGATGACGGAAGTGAGTGCTACGGGGCGGTAGTCGTTTAGCTCAGTTACCTTAGCTTTCTTGGGAACAGGAACAATGGTGGCCCTCTTGAAGCATGTGGGAACAGCAGACTGGTATAGGGATTGATTGAATATGTCCGTAAACACACCGGCCAGCTGGTCTGCGCATGCTCTGAGGGCGCGGCTGGGGATGCCGTCTGGGCCTGCAGCCTTGCGAGGGTTAACACGTTTAAATGTCTTACTCACCTTGGCTGCAGTGAGGGAGAGACCGCATGTTTTCGTTGCAGGCCGTGTCAGTGGCACTGTATTGTCCTCAAAGCGGGCAAAAAAGTTATTTAGTCTGCCCGGGAGCAAGACATCCTGGTCCGTGACTGGGCTGGGTTTCTTCTTGTAGTCCGTGATTGACTGTAGACCCTGCCACATGCCTCTTGTGTCTGAGCCATTGAATTGAGATTCCACTTTGTCTCTGTACTGACGCTTAGCTTGTTTAATAGCCTTGCGGAGGGAATAGCTGCATTGTTTATATTCGGACATGTTACCAGACACCTTGCCCTGATTAAAAGCAGTGGTTCGCGCTTTCAGTTTCACGCGAATGCTGCCATCAATCCACGGTTTCTGGTTTGGGAATGTTTTTATCGTTGCTATGGGAACGACATCTTCGACGCACGTTCTAATGAACTCGCACACCGAATCAGCGTATTCGTCAATATTTCCATCTGACGCAATACGAAACATGTCCCAGTCCACGTGATGGAAGCAGTCTTGGAGTGTGGAGTCAGCTTGGTCTGACCAGCGTTGGACAGATCTCAGCGTGGGAGCCTCTTGTTTTAGTTTCTGCCTGTAGGCAGGGATCAACAAAATGGAGTCGTGGTCAGCTTTTCCGAAAGGGGGGCGGGGCAGGGCCTTATATGCGTCGCGGAAGTTAGAGTAACAATGATCCAAGGTTTTACCACCCCTGGTTGCGTAATCGATATGCTGATAAAATTTAGGGAGTCTTGTTTTCAGATTAGCTTTGTTAATCCCCAGCTACAATGAATGCAGCCTCCGGATAAATGGTTTCCAGTTTGCAAAGAGTTAAATAAAGTTCGTTCAGAGCCATCGATGTGTCTGCTTGGGGGGGGATATATACGGCTGTGATTATAATCGAAGAGAATTCTCTTGGAAGATAATGCGGTCTACATTTGATTGTGAGGAATTCTAAATCAGGTGAACAGAAGGATTTGAGTTCCTGTATGTTTCCTTCATCACACCATGTCTCGTTAGTCATGAGGCATACGCCCCCGCCACTCTTCTTACCAGAAAGATGTTTGTTTCTGTCGGCGCGATGCGTGGAGAAACCCGTTGGCTGCACCGCATCGGATAGCGTCTTCCCAGTAAGCCATGTTTCCGTGAAGCAGAGAACGTTGCAGTCTCTGATGTCCCTCTGGAATGCTACCCTTGCTCGGATTTCGTCAACCTTGTTGTCAAGAGACTGGACATTGGCAAGAAGAATGCTGGGGAGTGGTGCGCGATGTGCCCTTTTTCGGAGTCTGACCAGAACACCGCCTCGTTTCCCTCTTTTTCGGAGTCGTTTCCTTGGGTCGCTGCATGCGATCCATTCCGTTGTCCTGTTTGTAAGGCAGAACACAGGTTCCGCGTCGCGGAAAACATATTCTTGGTCGTACTGATGGTGAGTTGAGGCTGATCTTATATTCAGTAGTTCTTCTCGACTGTATGTAATGAAACCTAAGATGACCTGGGGCACTAATGTAAGAAATAACACGTAAAAAAAAAAAAAAACTGCATAGTTTCCTAGGAACGCGAAGCGAGGCGGCCATCTCAGTCGGCGCCGGACTTCACCTAGCTATCTAAAGATGAATGTACTGACTATGACTGGTCCACCTAGCTATCTGGAGATGAATGTACTGACTATGACTGGTCCACCTAGCTATCTGAAGATGAATGTACTGACTATGACTGGTCCACCTAGCTATCTGGAGATGAATGTACTGACTATGACTGGTCCACCTAGCTATCTGGAGATGAATGTACTGACTATGACTGGTCCACCTAGCTATCTGGAGATGAATGTACTGACTATGACTGGTCCACCTAGCTATCTGAATATGAATGTACTGACTATGACTGGTCCACCTAGCTATCTGGAGATGAATGTCCTGACTATGACTGGTCCACCTAGCTATCTAAAGATGAATGTACTGACTATGACTAGTCCACTTAGCTATCTGAAGATGAATGTACTGACTATGACTGGTCCACCTAGCTATCTGAAGATGAATGTACTGACTATGACTGGTCCACTTAGCTATCTGAAGATGAATGTACTGACTATGACTGGTCCACCTAGCTATCTAAAGATGAATGTACTGACTATGACTGGTCCACTTAGCTATCTAAAGATGAATGTACTGACTATGACTGGTTCACCTAGCTATCTAAAGATGAATGTACTGACTATGACTGGTCCACCTAGCTATCTGGAGATGAATGTACTGACTATGACTGGTCCACCTAGCTATCTGGAGATGAATGTACGGACTATGACTGGTTCACCTAGCTATCTGGAGATGAATGTACTGACTATGACTGGTCCACCTAGCTATCTGGAGATGAGTATACTGACTATGACTCGTCCACCTAGCTATCTGAAGATGAATGTACTGACTATGACTGGTCCACCTAGCTATCTGAAGATGAATGTACTGACTATGACTGGTCCACCTAGCTATCTGAAGATGAATGTACTGACTATGACTGGTCCACCTAGCTATCTGGAGATGAATGTACTGACTATGACTGGTCCACCTAGCTATCTGAAGATTAATGTACTGACTATGACTGTGATATGACGTTATCTCACCTAGCTACAGTACATACAGCGTCAGAGATCAGCCCTGACTTACTCCCAAAATACATACAGCATCACCGATCAGTGCCTTTTTCAGTTCCCCATATTACTGACTGACTGGAAACAAGAGTATACATGTATATACACAAACACAACACTATACTACACTACGACAACTGCAACTCTACTGTTGACCTAATAGTGTAGTACAGTGTTTTGTTTGAATACACTACCGTTCAAAGGTTTGGGGTCACTTAGAAATGTCCTTGTTTTTTAAAGAAAAACACATTTTTTTGTCCAATATCAACAGAGGCCCATTATCAGTTACCATCACTCCTGTGTTCCAATGTCACGTAGTGTTAGCTAATCCAAGTTTATAATTTTAAAAGGCTAGTTGATCATTAGAAAACCATTTTGCAGTTATGTTAGCACAGCTGAAAACTGCTGTCCTGAATAAAGAAGCTATAAAACTGGCCTTCTTTAGACTAGTTGAGTATCTGGAGCATCAGCATTTGTGGGTTCGATTACAGGATCAAAATGGCCAGAAACAAATGCATTTTTCCTGAAACTCGTCAGTCTATTCTTGTTCTGAGAAATGAAGGTTAGAAATTGCCAAGAAACTGAAGATCTGGTACAACAGTGTACTACGCCCTTCACAGAACAGTGCAAACTGGCTCTAACCAGAATAGAAAGAGGAGTGGGAGGCCCCGGTGCACAACTGAGCGAGAGGACAAGTACATTAGCGTATCTAGTTTGAGAAACAGACGCCTCGCCTCACAAGTCCTCAACTGGCAGATTTATTAAATAGTATCTGCCAAACACCAGTGTCAACGTCAACAGTGAATGCTGGCCTTCCAGGCAACAGACAGGTCAAGGCTTCTTGTATTGTTTGCTTGCGATGTAAGTTACACAAAAAAAAAAGATGCTAGGTTGTTTGGATGACCCAATTGCTAGGTTGCATGTATTTGGTCAATATTTTGCTTGTTTCCTGTAAAAAACAGCAAGGTTGGGTTGTTGGTGTTGGTTATTAAGGTTTAGTTATGGATATTTGACCCTGCCAGTGGGTTAATTCTCCCACCACCAGCGTGTGAAGTTCACCAGAATGTGAGCAAGTGTTGCGACGTGGCAACTGGCAAGTATTCTAGTTCTAGTGCAACTGACTGAGTGGAAAACAGCTAACGTTATTTCGACAGACTAAGTGTGTTTTGGCTGACTGAACCATGACAACGGTAGGTAGTAAACGTTATAATTAGGTAGCCAGCTATTGTTAGCTTGAGAATTAGCTAATGACCATTAGCTAGCTAGCCATTTTCTGTGCTAATATCTCTGGCTGCGGTAACATTAGCTAGCTAGCTAACGTTAGCCTCACGAGGCTAGCTTACTGAAGTGTTTTCACGGAATATAGCTAAATGTACGTTTTTTGTCAACATTTGGCTAGCTAGCTAGCTTACTTTGTCAGTGTCTGTAACGACAGCTATCTAAAGTTATCTGGCTAGCTACCATAGCTAGATAAGTCTGACACTTCTTCTGGACTGTCTCTGACACTCTTTCTTTCTTTAGCTAATGTTAGCTAAGTTACCTGGCTAGCTAAGTTAGCATAGCTAGATTTTACTTATTCTCCATCTGGGTTAATTTAACCAAGCTATTTGCCAGAATTATCTCATGCATGCATGGTGATTGATTGAGTTAACAAGCGTTACTGTACTGGTTTACAATGGTTTCTGACAGTGGCAGCTTTAGTTCGGCTTGTGAATTTGAAGATGGATGCAAATTCTGTTAGCTAGCTAACGTTAGCGTTTAAATTAGATTTAGCCAAGTTAGCTAGCTAGCTATGTTTCTAACATTTCTTTATTTCTATACTTAAATGCAGAGGTCTAGACCAATGGACAACTTTGTAAAGGATACACTGAATGAGTCTAACCTGGCCTCTTTGATTCCAAAGTGAAAGGGTAAATAAAAAAAATTTGAGAGAGGGGGAACAGAGTTTTGGGGGGAAACCCCCCCACAAATTTTCATTCACCCTGTATAAAACAGCATCTACGTCTTCCACATCGATAACCAATAGTACAACCTTAATGAAAACTTGACAGACTTCACTTCACCAGAGCCTCTTAGAACCCTGCAGCCACTTTGGGACTAGATACATAGACTACACACCCTTTGACAGATGGATCACTCCCTGTTATGGGCTGCATTTCTAACCTCGAAGCTACTATTCATTTGGCTCTTTCCTCACTCCTTTGCCTTTGTTCAACCATTTGACCTTTGACTTACCGACCTTTCCCTCTTCAACGTATGTCATTTAGAAATGTGGGTGAAACTATCCCTTAAAATCTCCTCCCTTGCGGTTAAGCGCATTGGACCAGTAACCTGAAAGGTCGCTGGTTCGAATTGCAAAGCCAGTAAGGTGTAAAAATCTGTCTCCTCACCGAAAGATGTGGATGTCGATTAAGGCAGCCCCCCGCACCTCTGATTCAGAGGAGTTGGCTTAAATGAGGAAGACACATTTCGGTTGAACGCATTCAGTTGTGTAACTGACTAGGTATCCCTCTTTCTCTGCTGCAGCGGACAAAATTTTAGACGACTCGACTAAAGAAGTTAACGAAGAGCATAAAAGACTGAATACTCAGTGGGTATTCTGTAAACATCACCTTTTCTCCACATGAAACACACGCATGAATACATCTGCGGACAAACCAAGTGACACACCGAGCTGGAGCAGTAGCTGGGTCCTGCCGGGGAAAGTACATGTTGAAAGATTTGTGCATTTTGAAAACGGACAACATCTGGCCGGCAAACCAAGTTACATGAAGACCGTGATCCAGAGGGCTCAGTGGACCAGACAGAATGGGGCCAAGATCCACGGCTGCTGGATACTCCAGGCATTATTTTAACAGAAACATTAGACTTGAATTTGATTCTGTTTGCTGTGATTAAGTAGCCTGGCTTACGCGATCCACGTGACTCACAGAGTAGGTAGAGATGGGGCCGCACTGATGAAAGAAGGGGGCGGGGCTCAGAGGCTGTGTGTGGCTGGGAACAGCCAACCAGTAAAAGCCCAGCCCCCTTCATTATCAACGCATTGTGCCGACAACATCAAAGAGCCAATCCAGAGTTAGGTGTTAGCCAGACTACTGATTGCCCCATATGACTTCAAATCGTGTTATGTTGTAGCTAGACAAACAATTACTTTTTTTTTTTTTTACTGCAGTTCGAGTCCCACAAGCATTAGAAACAGCCTTGGGTGTGGATACTGTGGGAACATGTAAGTCTGAGCAAGTGTGATGTCATCAATGTTTGTGGAAATTGTATGTATGCAAATGGTAAGTTGTCTACTGTTTACGTCAATGTATTAAATTGTTGTTATAAATTGTTACATAAACAACAAAAAGTTTAATAAAATAAACAAAAAAGTAATTGTCTGCTTTACTTCAATGCTTTACTATAGTGGTGTTTTTTGGTAAAGGATAGTGGGGTATAGTGTTATGTTGATATATATACTATAATAGTGTTATGTTGATATATATACTATAATAGTGTTATGTTGATATATATACTATAATAGTGTTATGTTGATATATATACTATAATAGTGGGGTATAGTGGTGTATGTGTGTGTGTGTGTGTATATACAGTACCAGTCAAAAATGTGGACACACATCAGAACTATGAAATAACACATAAGCAATCATGTAGTAACCAAAAAGGTGTTAAACAAATCAAAATATATTTTATATTTGAGATTCTTCAAAGTAGTCACCCTTTGCCTTGTTGACAGCTTTGTACACTATTGACATTCTCTCAACCAGCTTCATGAGGTAGTCACCTGGGATGCGTTTCAATTAACAGGTGTGCCCTGGTAAAAGTACATTTCTGGAATTTCTTTCCTTGTTAATATGTTTGAGCCAGTCAGTTGTATTGTGACAAGGTAGGGGTGGTAGACAGAAGACATGCCTATTTTGGTAAAATACCGAGTCCATATTATGGCTAGAACAGCTCAAATAAGCAAAGAGAAAACACAGTCCATCATTACTATAAGACATGACGGTGAGTCAATCCGGAACATTTCAAGAACGTTGAAAGTTTCTTCCAGTGCAGTCACAGAAACCATCAAGCACCATGATGAAACTGGCTCTCATGAGGACCGCCACAGGACAGGAAGACCCTGAGTTACCTCTACTGCAGAGGAAAAGCTCATTAGAGTTAACTGCATCTGAAATATCAGCCCAAATAAATGCTTCACAGAGTTCAAGTAACAGACACATCTCAACATCAACTGTTCAGAGGAGACTGAGTGAATCAGGCCTTCATGGTCAAATCGCTGCAAAGAAACCATTACTAAAGGACACCAATAAGTAGAAGAGACTTGCTTGGGCCACGAAACACAAGCAATGGACATTAGACCGGTGGAAATCTTTCTTTTGGTCTGATGAGTCCAAATTTGAGATTTTTGGTTCCGACCGCTGTGTCTTTGTGAGACACAGAGAAGGTGAACGGATAATCTCCGCATGTGTGTTTCCCACCGTGAAGCATGGAGGAGGAGGTGTGCGCTTCCCACCGTGAAGCATGGAGGAGGAGGTGTGTTGGTGCTTTGCTGGTGACACGGTCTGTGATTTATTTAAAATGTATTTTGAATTCAGGGACTATCATTTGTTTTTGAACAGGACAATGACCCAACGCACCTCCAGGCTGTGTAAGGGCTATTTGACCAAGAAGGAGAGTGATTGGAGTGCTGCATCAGATGACCTGGCCTCCACAATCATCCAACCTCAATCCAATTGAGATGGTTTGGGATGAGTCGGACCGCAAAGTGAAGGAAAAGTAGCTAACAAGTGCTCATCATATATGGGAACTCCTTCAAGACTGTTTGAAAAGCATTCCAGGTGAAGCTGGTGAAGCTGGTTGAGAGAAAGCGGTACCATAGCGCCAAGTCTAGGTCTAAAAGGCTCCTTAACAGCTTCTACCTCCAAGCCATAAGACTGCTGAACAACTAAACTAATCAAACGGCCACCCGGACTCTTTACATTGAACCCACACCCCCTTGGTTTTTACACTCACTGTTTATTATCTATAGACTTTTTTTTGTGTATATTACCTCGGTATTGTTATGTACAGTTATTGATTGGATTTGAATTGAATGGCAAGAGTCTGCAAAGCTCTCAAGGGTGGATACTAAAACTAAAGAAAAAACCTTTAATGAGGAGGTGTGACTAAACTGTTGACTGGTTTTATATAAATATATTGCATGGAATGGCTTCAGTAAAGTGCTCTTGTGTTTCATTTTACAATGAAATCTTCAGATACTTAACTGGCTTCCAATAGGATTGGGCGATCCCCTGAAAGCAGCTCATTAAATTAGAAATCTAATTCACAGTAGGAAATCCAGTCCACAGGAAGAGTTGTACAACCTTGTCAGAGGACTCAGAACACTCTGCTTGTTGCTTTGCTCTACATGGATAGTGTCACAGGTAATTGAAATGTTACGTAATGTGTGAGATAGGCTAAGCTATCGACTCCTCCCCTCTCTATCCCTCAATCTGTCAATCAATCAAATGTATTTATAAAGGCCTTTTTACATCAGCCGGAGTCACAAAGTGCTATACAGAAACCCCCCAGCCTAAAACCCCAAACAGCAAACATACACAATGTGCTATACAGAAACCCCCCAGCCTAAAACCCCAAACAGCAAACAGACACAAAGTGCTGTACAGAAACCCCCCAGCCTAAAACCCCAAACAGCAAGCAGACACAATGTGCTATAAAGAAACCCCCCAGCCTAAAACCCCAAACAGCAAGCAGACACAAAGTGCTGTACAGAAACCCCCCAGCCTAAAACCCCAAACAGCAAGCAGACACAATGTGCTATACAGAAACCCCCAGCCTAAAACCCCAAACAGCAAGCAGACACAATGTGCTATACAGAAACCCCCAGCCTAAAACCCCAAACAGCAAGCAGACACAATGTGCTATACAGAAACCCCCAGCCTAAAACCCCAAACAGCAAGCAGACACAATGTGCTATACAGAAACCCCCCAGCCTAAAACCCCAAACAGCAAGCAGACACAATGTGCTATACAGAAACCCCCCAGCCTAAAACCCCAAACAGCAAGCAATGCAGATGCATAAACACGGTGGCTAGGAAAAAACTCCCTAGAAAGGCCGGAACCTAGGAAGGCCGGAACCTAGGAAGCCCGGAACCTACGAAGGCCGGAACCTACGAAGGCCGGAACCTACGAAGGCCGGAATCTACGAAGGCCGGAACCTACGAAGGCCGGAACCTACGAAGGCCGGAACCTACGAAGGCCGGAACCTAGGAAGAAAGGAACCAGGCTATGAGGGGTGGTGTAACGGTTCTCATGTGGTGAAGGAGAGTCGGACCAAAATGCAGCGTGTAGATTGCGATCCATGTTTAATGAACAAATGTAACACGAATCTAAATACAAACACTACAAAACAATAAACGTAAAGAAAACCGAAACAGCCTATACTAGTGTAAACTAGTCTCCAGGTCTCCTACCTGGCGTAGCCCTACTCCCTGTGAGCCCCCCCCAATAAATTTTTGGGGCTGACTCTCGGGCTTCCTTGCCAACCGTGTTCCCTCATATCGCCGGCTCCTCTCTCCGGCTGCCTCTGCTCTCCTCGCTGCCTCCACTCTCCTCGCTGCCTCCACCTGTTCCCATGGAAGGCGATCCCTTCCCGCCAGGATCTCCTCCCATGTGTAGCAACCCTTGCCATCCAATATATCGTCCCATGTCCAATCCTCATTGCGCCGCTGTTGCTGCCTTTGTTGCTTCTCCTGTGGCTCCTGCCTGTTGACACGCTGCTTGGTCCGTTTGTGGTGGGTGATTCTGTAACGGTTCTCATGTGGTGAAGGAGAGTCGGACCAAAATGCAGCGTGTAGATTGCGATCCATGTTTAATGAACAAACGTAACACGAATCTAAATACAAACACTACAAAACAATAAACGTAACGAAAACCGAAACAGCCTATACTAGTGTAAACTAACAGAGACACTAAGGACAATCACCCACAAAACACTCAACGAATATGGCTGCCTAAATATGGTTCCCAATCAGAGACAACGATAAACACCTGCCTCTGATTGAGAACCACTCCAGACAGCCATAGACTATGCTAGAAAACCCCACTAAGCCACAAACCCAATACCTAACAAAACCCCAAGACAAAACACACTACAATAACCCCATGTCACACCCTGGCCTGACCAAATAAATGAAGAAACACAAAATACTTCGACCAGGGTGTGACAGGTGGCAAGTCCTCTTTTAGCTGTCGGAGATTATAACAGAACATGGCCAAGACGTTCAAACGTTCATAGATGACCAGCAGGAGATTATAACAGAACATGGCCAAGACGTTCAAACGTTCATAGATGACCAGCAGGGTCAAATAATAATAATCAATAATCCAATGTCTATGGAGAAAGTATCCAAATACAGGGCTTCTCCAAAGACATGAGTCAGAGAAGAGCTGTTCGGAGAGAGGCACTCTGCTTTATCATTAATTGGTTGGTGTCCGCAGGGCAAGGTGTGAGGCTCCAATGGGTGTATTTCACTGACGGAGTGGGCTAATGGGTTGGAGTTTATTCTCTTTTCTTTCTTCGTCTCTCATAGTCTCTGTCTGTGGAGCCTCGATATGTTGGTTGTGGTATATAAAGTATATAGACAATTCCACTAACCTGCCTGGTTGGTCTATGGTAAAGGTAATGTATAATATATATATATATATAGATCATGTGAAGACACTAACCTGCCTGGTTGGTCTATGGTAAAGGTAATGTATATAATATATATATAGATCATGTGAAGACACTAACCTGCCTGGTTGGTCTATGGTAAAGGTAATGTATATAATATATATAGATCATGTGAAGACACTAACCTGCCTGGTTGGTCTATGGTAAAGGTAATGTATATAATATATATAGATCATGTGAAGACACTAACCTGCCCGGTTGGTCTATGGTAAAGGTAATGTATATAATATATATAGATCATGTGAAGACACTAACCTGCCCGGTTGGTCTATGGTAAAGGTAATGTATATAATATATATAGATCATGTGAAGACACTAACCTGCCTGGTTGGTCTATGGTAAAGGTAATGTATATAATATATATAGATCATGTGAAGACACTAACCTGCCTGGTTGGTCTATGGTAAAGGTAATGTATAATATATATATATATAGATCATGTGAAGACACTAACCTGCCTGGTTGGTCTATGGTAAAGGTAATGTATATAATATATATAGATCATGTGAAGACACTAACCTGCCTGGTTGGTCTATGGTAAAGGTAATGTATAATATATATATATATAGATAATGTGAAGACACTAACCTGCCTGGTTGGTCTATGGTAAAGGTAATGTATACAATATATATAGATCATGTGAAGACACTAACCTGCCTGGTTGGTCTATGGTAAAGGTAATGTATATAATATATATAGATCATGTGAAGACACTAACCTGCCTGGTTGGTGGTGACGTTGAGAGAGACAAACTGTCGTCCGGGGTTGGTGAGCTCAGACACTCCATTGACGGCCTCCACCTCGAACGTGTAGTTGGTGTGAGCCAGAAGATCTGCCACCATCACAGAGTTGTTCCTGAGACTGTTGCGTTGGGGCAGGAACCGCACCGTGCTCTCACACTCCTCATAGTGTCTGCTGTCAACGCTGATCTTACGACACAGGATGTTATAGCTGACATCCTTCCTGCCGCCAGTCTCCTCGGGAACCGCCCATTCCAGGAAGACCGACGTCTCGTTTACATTGGAAATGGCATTACGAGGAGCAGAAGGTGGTCCTGTAGGACAATAACATAGTGTTATTCTGCTATAACATATTGTTATTCTGCTATAACTATAACATAGTGTTATTCTGCTATAACTATAACATAGTGTTATTCTGCTATAACTATAACATAGTGTTATTCTGCTATAACTATAACATAGTGTGTTATTCTGCTATAACTATAACATAGTGTTATTCTGCTATAACATAGTGTTATTCTGCTATAACTATAACATAGTGTTATTCTGCTATAACATAGTGTTATTCTGCTATAACTATAACATATTGTTATTCTGCTATAACTATAACATAGTGCTATTCTGCTATAACTATAGTGTTATTCTGCTATAACTATAACATAGTGTGTTATTCTGCTATAACTATAACATAGTGTTATTCTGCTATAACTATAACATAGTGTTATTCTGCTATAACTATAACATAGTGTTATTCTGCTATAACTATAACATAGTGTTATTCTGCTATAACATAGTGTTATTCTGCTATAACTATAACATAGTGTTATTCTGCTATAACATATTGTGTTATTCTGCTATAACTATAACATAGTGTTATTCTGCTATAACATAGTGTTATTCTGCTATAACTATAACATAGTGTTATTCTGCTATAACTATAACATAGTGTTATTCTGCTATAACATAGTGTTATTCTGCTATAACTATAACATAGTGTTATTCTGCTATTACTATAACATAGTGTTATTCTGCTATAACTATAACATAGTGTTATTCTGCTATAACTATAACATAGTGTTATTCTGCTATAACTATAACATAGTGTTATTCTGCTATAACTATAACATAGTGTTATTCTGCTATAACTATAACATATTGTGTTATTCTGCTATAACTATAACATAGTGTTATTCTGCTATAACTATAACATAGTGTTATTCTGCTATAACTATAACATAGTGTTATTCTGCTATAACATAGTGTTATTCTGCTATAACTATAACATAGTGTTATTCTGCTATAACTATAACATAGTGTTATTCTGCTATAACTATAACATATTGTGTTATTCTGCTATAACTATAACATAGTGTTATTCTGCTATAACTATAACATAGTGTTATTCTGCTATAACATAGTGTTATTCTGCTATAACTATAACATAGTGTTATTCTGCTATAACATAGTGTTATTCTGCTATAACTATAACATATTGTTATTCTGCTATAACTATAACATAGTGTTATTCTGCTATAACTATAACATAGTGCTATTCTGCTATAACATTGTGTTATTCTGCTATAACTATAACATAGTGTTATTCTGCTATAACATAGTGTTATTCTGCTATAACTATAACATAGTGTTATTCTGCTATAACATAGTGTTATTCTGCTATAACTATAGCATAGTGTTATTCTGCTATAACTATAACATAGTGTTATTCTGCTATAACAGTGTTATTCTGCTATAACTATAACATAGTGTTATTCTGCTATAACTATAACATAGTGTTATTCTGCTATAACATAGTGTTATTCTGCTATAACTATAACATAGTGTTATTCTGCTATAACTATAACATAGTGTTATTCTGCTATAACTATAACATAGTGTTATTCTGCTATAACTATAACATATTGTGTTATTCTGCTATAACTATAACATAGTGTTATTCTGCTATAACATATTGTGTTATTCTGCTATAACTATAACATAGTGTTATTCTGCTATAACTATAACATAGTGTTATTCTGCTATAACATATTGTGTTATTCTGCTATAACTATAACATAGTGTTATTCTGCTATTACATAGTGTTATTCTGCTATAACTATAACATAGTGTTATTCTGCTATAACATAGTGTTATTCTGCTATAACTATATCATAGTGTTATTCTGCTATAACTATAACATATTGTGTTATTCTGCTATAACTATAACATAGTGTTATTCTGCTATAACTATAACATATTGTTATTCTGCTATAACTATATCATAGTGTGTTATTCTGCTATAACTATAACATAGTGTTATTCTGCTATAACTATAACATATTGTGTTATTCTGCTATAACTATAACATAGTGTTATTCTGCTATAACATATTGTGTTATTCTGCTATAACTATAACATAGTGTTATTCTGCTATAACTATAACATAGTGTTATTCTGCTATAACATATTGTGTTATTCTGCTATAACTATAACATAGTGTTATTCTGCTATAACTATAACATAGTGTTATTCTGCTATTACATAGTGTTATTCTGCTATAACTATAACATAGTGTTATTCTGCTATAACTATATCATAGTGTTATTCTGCTATAACTATAACATATTGTGTTATTCTGCTATAACTATAACATAGTGTTATTCTGCTATAACATATTGTGTTATTCTGCTATAACTATAACATAGTGTTATTCTGCTATAACATAGTGTTATTCTGCTATAACTATAACATATTGTTATTCTGCTATAACTATATCATAGTGTGTTATTCTGCTATAACTATAACATAGTGTTATTCTGCTATAACTATAACATAGTGTTATTCTGCTATAACATATTGTTATTCTGCTATAACTATAACATAGTGTTATTCTGCTATAACTATATCATAGTGTTATTCTGCTATAACTATAACATATTGTGTTATTCTGCTATAACTATAACATAGTGTTATTCTGCTATAACATATTGTGTTATTCTGCTATAACTATAACATAGTGTTATTCTGCTATAACATAGTGTTATTCTGCTATAACTATAACATATTGTTATTCTGCTATAACTATATCATAGTGTGTTATTCTGCTATAACTATAACATAGTGTTATTCTGCTATAACTATAACATAGTGTTATTCTGCTATAACATATTGTTATTCTGCTATAACTATAACATAGTGTTATTCTGCTATAACTATAACATAGTGTTATTCTGCTATAACTATAACATAGTGTTATTCTGCTATAACTATAACATATTGTGTTATTCTGCTATAACTATAACATAGTGTTATTCTGCTATAACTATAACATAGTGTTATTCTGCTATAACTATAACATAGTGTTATTCTGCTATAACATAGTGTTATTCTGCTATAACTATAACATAGTGTTATTCTGCTATAACTATAACATAGTGTTATTCTGCTATAACATAGTGTTATTCTGCTATAACTATAACATAGTGTTATTCTGCTATAACTATAACATATTGTGTTATTCTGCTATAACTATAACATAGTGTTATTCTGCTATAACTATAACATAGTGTTATTCTGCTATAACTATAACATAGTGTGTTATTCTGCTATAACTATAACATAGTGTTATTCTGCTATAACTATAACATAGTGTTATTCTGCTATAACTATAACATAGTGTTATTCTGCTATAACTATAACATAGTGTTATTCTGCTATAACTATAACATATTGTGTTATTCTGCTATAACTATAACATAGTGTTATTCTGCTATAACATAGTGTTATTCTGCTATAACTATAACATAGTGTTATTCTGCTATAACTATAACATAGTGTTATTCTGCTATAACTATAACATATTGTGTTATTCTGCTATAACTATAACATAGTGTTATTCTGCTATAACTATAACATAGTGTTATTCTGCTATAACATAGTGTTATTCTGCTATAACTATAACATAGTGTTATTCTGCTATAACTATAACATAGTGTTATTCTGCTATAACTATAACATAGTGTTATTCTGCTATAACTATAACATAGTGTGTTATTCTGCTATAACTATAACATAGTGTTATTCTGCTATAACTATAACATAGTGTTATTCTGCTATAACATAGTGTTATTCTGCTATAACTATAACATAGTGTTATTCTGCTATAACTATAACATAGTGTGTTATTCTGCTATAACTATAACATAGTGTTATTCTGCTATAACATAGTGTTATTCTGCTATAACTATAACATAGTGTTATTCTGCTATAACTATAACATAGTGTTATTCTGCTATAACTATAACATAGTGTTATTCTGCTATAACTATAACATAGTGTTATTCTGCTATAACTATAACATAGTGTTATTCTGCTATAACTATAACATAGTGTTATTCTGCTATAACTATAACATAGTGTTATTCTGCTATAACTATAACATAGTGTTATTCTGCTATAACATAGTGTTATTCTGCTATAACTATAACATAGTGTTATTCTGCTATAACTATAACATAGTGTTATTCTGCTATAACTATAACATAGTGTTATTCTGCTATAACTATAACATAGTGTTATTCTGCTATAACTATAACATATTGTGTTATTCTGCTATAACTATAACATAGTGTTATTCTGCTATAACTATAACATAGTGTTATTCTGCTATAACTATAACATAGTGTGTTATTCTGCTATAACTATAACATAGTGTTATTCTGCTATAACTATAACATAGTGTTATTCTGCTATAACTATAACATAGTGTTATTCTGCTATAACTATAACATAGTGTTATTCTGCTATAACTATAACATAGTGTTATTCTGCTATAACTATAACATAGTGTTATTCTGCTATAACTATAACAGTGTTATTCTGCTATAACTATAACATAGTGTTATTCTGCTATAACTATAACATAGTGTTATTCTGCTATAACTATAGTGTGTTATTCTGCTATAACTATAACATATTGTGTTATTCTGCTATAACTATAACATAGTGTTATTCTGCTATAACTATAACATATTGTGTGTTATTCTGCTATAACATAGTGTTATTCTGCTATAACTATAACATAGTGTTATTCTGCTATAACTATAACATAGTGTTATTCTGCTATAACTATAACATAGTGTTAGTGTGTTATTCTGCTATAACTATAACATAGTGTTATTCTGCTATAACTATAACATAGTGTTATTCTGCTATAACATAGTGTTATTCTGCTATAACTATAACATAGTGTTATTCTGCTATAACTATAACATAGTGTTATTCTGCTATAACATGTTATTCTGCTATATAACTATAACATAGTGTTATTCTGCTATAACATATTGTTATTCTGCTATAACTATAACATAGTGTTATTCTGCTATAACTATAACATAGTGTTATTCTGCTATAACTATAACATAGTGTTATTCTGCTATAACTATAACTATATTGTGTTATTCTGCTATAACTATAACATAGTGTTATTCTGCTATAACTATATAGTGTTATTCTGCTATAACTATAACATAGTGTTATTCTGCTATAACTATAACATAGTGTTATTCTGCTATAACTATAACATAGTGTTATTCTGCTATAACTATAACATAGTGTTATTCTGCTATAACTATAACATAGTGTTATTCTGCTATAACTATAACATATTGTGTTATTCTGCTATAACTATAACATAGTGTTATTCTGCTATAACTATAACATAGTGTTATTCTGCTATAACTATAACATAGTGTTATTCTGCTATAACTATAACATAGTGTGTTATTCTGCTATAACTATAACATAGTGTTATTCTGCTATAACATAGTGTGTTATTCTGCTATAACATATTGTGTTATTCTGCTATAACTATAACATATTGTGTTATTCTGCTATAACTATAACATAGTGTTATTCTGCTATAACTATAACATAGTGTTATTCTGCTATAACTATAACATAGTGTTATTCTGCTATAACTATAACATAGTGTTATTCTGCTATAACTATAACATAGTGTTATTCTGCTATAACATAGTGTTATTCTGCTATAACTATAACATAGTGTTATTCTGCTATAACTATAACATATTGTGTTATTCTGCTATAACTATAACATAGTGTTATTCTGCTATAACTATAACATAGTGTTATTCTGCTATAACTATAATAACTATAGTGTGTTATTCTGCTATATAGTGTTACTATAACATAGTGTTATTCTGCTATAACTATAACATAGTGTTATTCTGCTATAACTATAACATAGTGTTATTCTGCTATAACTATAACATAGTGTTATTCTGCTATAACTATAACATAGTGTTATTCTGCTATAACATAGTGTTATTCTGCTATAACTATAACATATTGTGTTATTCTGCTATAACTATAACATAGTGTTATTCTGCTATAACTATAACATAGTGTTATTCTGCTATAACTATAACATAGTGTTATTCTGCTATAACTATAACATAGTGTGTTATTCTGCTATAACTATAACATAGTGTTATTCTGCTATAACTATAGTGTTATTCTGCTATAACTATAACATAGTGTTATTCTATAACATATTCTGTGTTATTCTGCTATAACTATAACATATTCTGTGTTATTCTGCTATAACTATAACATATTGTGTTATTCTGCTATAACTATAACATAGTGTTATTCTGCTATAACTATAACATAGTGTTATTCTGCTATAACTATAACATAGTGTTATTCTGCTATAACATAGTGTTATTCTGCTATAACTATAACATATTGTTATTCTGCTATTATTTCTGCTATAACTATAACATAGTGTTATTCTGCTATAACTATAACATAGTGTTATTCTGCTATAACTATAACATAGTGTTATTCTGCTATAACTATATCATAGTGTGTTATTCTGCTATAACTATAACATAGTGTTATTCTGCTATAACATAGTGTTATTCTGCTATAACATAGTGTTATTCTGCTATAACTATAACATATTGTGTTATTCTGCTATAACTATAACATATTGTTATTCTGCTATAACTATAACATAGTGTTATTCTGCTATAACTATAACATAGTGTTATTCTGCTATAACTATAACATAGTGTGTTATTCTGCTATAACTATAACATAGTGTTATTCTGCTATAACTATAACATAGTGTTATTCTGCTATAACTATAACATAGTGTTATTCTGCTATAACTATAACATAGTGTTATTCTGCTATAACTATAACATATTGTGTTATTCTGCTATAACTATAACATAGTGTTATTCTGCTATAACATAGTGTTATTCTGCTATAACTATAACATAGTGTTATTCTGCTATAACTATAACATAGTGTTATTCTGCTATAACTATAACATAATGTGTTATTCTGCTATAACTATAACATAGTGTTATTCTGCTATAACTATAACATAGTGTTATTCTGCTATAACATAGTGTTATTCTGCTATAACTATAACATAGTGTTATTCTGCTATAACTATAACATAGTGTTATTCTGCTATAACTATAACTATAACTATAACATGTGTTATTCTGCTATAACTATAACATAGTGTTATTCTGCTATAACTATAACATAGTGTTATTCTGCTATAACATAGTGTTATTCTGCTATAACTATAACATAGTGTTATTCTGCTATAACTATAACGTAGTGTGTTATTCTGCTATAACTATAACATAGTGTTATTCTGCTATAACATATTGTTATTCTGCTATAACTATAACATAGTGTTATTCTGCTATAACTATAACATATTGTGTTATTCTGCTATAACTATAACATAGTGTTATTCTGCTATAACTATAACATAGTGTTATTCTGCTATAACTATAACATAGTGTTATTCTGCTATAACTATAACATAGTGTTATTCTGCTATAACTATAACATAGTGTTATTCTGTATATTCTGCTATAACATAGTGTTATTCTGCTATAACTATAACATATTGTGTTATTCTGCTATAACTATAACATAGTGTTATTCTGCTATAACTATAACATAGTGTTATTCTGCTATAACTATAACATAGTGTTATTCTGCTATAACTATAACATAGTGTTATTCTGCTATAACTATAACATAGTGTTATTCTGCTATAACATAGTGTTATTCTGCTATAACTATAACATATTGTGTTATTCTGCTATAACTATAACATAGTGTTATTCTGCTATAACTATAACATAGTGTTATTCTGCTATAACTATAACATAGTGTTATTCTGCTATAACTATATCATAGTGTGTTATTCTGCTATAACTATAACATAGTGTTATTCTGCTATAACATAGTGTTATTCTGCTATAACATAGTGTTATTCTGCTATAACTATAACATATTGTGTTATTCTGCTATAACTATAACATATTGTTATTCTGCTATAACTATAACATAGTGTTATTCTGCTATAACTATAACATAGTGTTATTCTGCTATAACTATAACACAGTGTTATTCTGCTATAACTATAACATAGTGTTATTCTGCTATAACTATATCATAGTGTGTTATTCTGCTATAACTATAACATATTGTGTTATTCTGCTATAACTATAACATAGTGTTATTCTGCTATAACTATAACATAGTGTTATTCTGCTATAACTATAACATATTGTGTTATTCTGCTATAACTATAACATAGTGTTATTCTGCTATAACTATAACATAGTGTTATTCTGCTATAACTATAACATAGTGTTATTCTGCTATAACTATAACATATTGTGTTATTCTGCTATTACTATAACAGTGTTATTCTCCTATAACTATAACATATGATCTTATTTAGGGTCTTCACAGTAAAGGGGGTGAAAACATATGCACACACCACTTTTCTGTTTTTATAAGTAATTTTTTTCATTTCACTATTGAGTGTATGTCCATTAAAAACAAATCCATTTAAATTACAGGTTGTAATGAATTAAAATAGGAACAATTCCAAGGGGGATGAATACTTTTGCAAGGCACCGTACAAATGTCTGTACTGAATTCAATATTACCACTACCTTCTTAAAACCATGTCTGTCAAATATGATATCATTGAATCAGGTACCTTTTTGCAACAGATCTCATTTAGGGGCTTCATAGCAAAGGGGTTTTGAACACACCACCTTTCCGTTTTTTACTTAAAAAAAATGTTTTTAAACAAGTTATTTTTTTCATTTCACTTCACCAATTTGGACTATTTTATGTATGTCCATTTGCACACAATGTATTCAGATGTTTCTATTGTGTTATTGACTGAACCTTTATGTGTAACTCTGTGTTGTCTGTGTCACACTGCTTTGCTTTATCTTGGCCAGGTGGCAGTTGTAAATGACAACTCGTTCTCAACCGGCCTCCCTGGTTAAATAAAAGGTGAAAAAATGTCATAAAATGAAATGACATGAAATCCAAATAAAAATCCATTTAAATTACAGGTTGTAAATGCAACAGAATAGGAAAAACACTAAGGGGGATGAATACTTTTGCAAGGCGCTGTAGATCATTCCATGTGTGTTATTTCATAGTTTCGATGTCTTTACTATTGTTCTACAATGTAGAAAAATAGTCCAAAATAAGAGTAAAACCCTGGAATGAGTAGGTGTGTCCAAACTTCTGGTACTGAATCTTTAATCACATGAAATAAATAATAATCTTCAGAACATGGTCAAAGCAACAAAAATAACAAGGCTTTTACTATGATGGTGAAACTTGAATACATTTTGGGATTTAGTGAGGTTAAATCCTCCTAGAAGTGACACAGGGTTGACGGAGGGACGTGTTAAAAAGGACACTCTTATCGTAGAATCACCCTTTTGTGTAAATGGTAGTGTTGTATTTACATGTGTGTCACGCCCTGGTCGAAGTAATGTATGTTTGTCTTCATTTATTATTTTAATCAGAGTCAGGTGATTAATGTGTAAATGGTAGTGTTGTATTTACATGTGCAGGCTTTGTTACGAAGGTCTGAGTCCCTCCTACTAATAACTACTGTGGTGCTTATGTATGGAGTTGTATACTACTGATAAGTACTACAGTATTAATGTATGCAGCGGAATACTACTGATAACTACTACAGTATTAATGTATGGAGCAGAATATTACTGATAACTACTACAGTATTAATGTATGGAGCAGAATATTACTGATAACTACTACAGTATTAATGTATGGAGCAGAATACTACTGATAACTACTACAGTATTAATGTATGCAGTTGTATACTACTGATAACTACTACAGTATTAATGTATGCAGCGGAATACTACTGATAACTACTACAGTATTCATGTATGGAGCAGAATATTACTGATAACTACTACAGTATTAATGTATGCAGTTGTATACTACTGATAACTACTACAGTATTAATGTATGGAGTTGTATACTACTGATAACTACTACAGTATTAATGTATGTGGCGGAATACTACTGATAACTACTACAGTATTAATGTATGGAGCAGAATATTACTGATAACTACTACAGTATTAATGTATGGAGCAGAATATTACTGATAACTACTACAGTATTAATGTATGGAGCAGAATATTACTGATAACTACTACAGTATTAATGTATGGAGCAGAATATTACTGATAACTACTACAGTATTAATGTATGTGGCGGAATACTACTGATAACTACTACAGTATTAATGTATGGAGCAGAATATTACTGATAACTACTACAGTATTAATGTATGGAGTTGTATACTACTGATAACTACTACAGTATTAATGTATGGAGCAGAATATTACTGATAACTACTACAATATTAATGTATGGAGCAGAATATTACTGATAACTACTACAGTATTAATGTATGGAGTTGTATACTACTGATAACTACTACAGTATTAATGTATGGAGCAGAATATTACTGATAACTACTACAATATTAATGTATGGAGCAGAATATTACTGATAACTACTACAGTATTAATGTATGGAGCAGAATATTACTGATAACTACTACAGTATTAATGTATGGAGCAGAATATTACTGATAACTACTACAGTATTAATGTATGTGGCGGAATACTACTGATAACTACTACAGTATTAATGTATGGAGCAGAATATTACTGATAACTACTACAATATTAATGTATGGAGCAGAATATTACTGATAACTACTACAGTATTAATGTATGGAGCAGAATATTACTGATAACTACTACAGTATTAATGTATGGAGCAGAATATTACTGATAACTACTACAGTATTAATGTATGGAGTTGTATATTACTGATAACTACTACAATATTAATGTATGGAGTGGTTTACTACCAATATGTATGGAAAATAAGTAATAATAATAACAATATTAATAATAATTATTACTATTATTATTAATATTATGTTTTTGTGCTTGCCTGTTAGCTAGCAGTTCTCAGCTGTTAGCAGCCAATGGCTAGCACTTTCTTACTGGCGACAAAAAACTGATGATTGCCATCCTTTCTTCGAGTCATTAATGAATTATTTAATGTAACAAATCAAATATTAAACCTTGAAAACAATTAATTTAGAATCTGCATATACGTTAAACAGCTGTTTATTTGCTGGAATATGTGCCGTTACACACTTCTATTAAAAGGAACAGGCAGATATTTGAGAAGTTTTACGGTATGTAGATCGTATGTAGCAGCATAGTGTGTAATGAATGGTGAGGCATAGTGAGGTGTAGTACATACGTGTACAGGCCATGTTAGGCGGGTCACTGTCTCTCCTATAGTATCCTTCCTCACAGGTACAACCTACGGAACCCTGGACTCTGGTGAAGCTGTGAGGAGGACATTTACTGCAGGCAGGGGTCTGCAGCACCGATCGGAAGAATCCCGCTCTGCAGACTGGAGACGGGAGAGAGATGAGGAGAGAGAGGAGAGGAGAAGGGAGTTAGACTGGACTCTAGTGAAGCTGATACGAGGACATTTAATTTTGTTCAGGTCGGTACTTTTAGTGAGCGATACATTTTGTCAATGCAATCTGTACATCTAGAATGTGGTTTCTAACTCAATGTGGTTTCTAACTAACTCAGACAAATGTAGTTATTGGTTGTATAACTCAGGAACCAGTAGTTATTGGTGGTATAACTCAGGAACCAGTAGTTATTGGTGGTGTAACTCAGGAACCAGTAGTTATTGGTAGTATATCTCAGGAACCAGTAGTTATTGGTGGTATAACTCAGGAACCAGTAGTTATTGGTGGTATAACTCAGGAACCAGTAGTTATTGGTGGTGTAACTCAGGAACCAGTAGTTATTGGTAGTATATCTCAGGAACCAGTAGTTATTGGTGGTATAACTCAGGAACCAGTAGTTATTGGAGGTATAACTCAGGAACCAGTAGTTATTGGTAGTATAACTCAGGAACCAGTAGTTATTGGTGGTATAACTCAGGAACCAGTAGTTATTGGTGGTATAACTCAGGAACCAGTAGTTATTGGAGGTATAACTCAGGAACCAGTAGTTATTGGTGGTATAACAGACAGTAGTTATTGGTGGTATAACTCAGGAACCAGTAGTTATTGGTAGTATAACTCAGGAACCAGTAGTTATTGGTGGTATAACTCAGGCACCAGTAGTTATTAGTGGTATAACTCAGGAACCAGTAGTTATTGGTGGTATAACTCAGGAACCAATAGTTATTGGTGGTATAACAGACAGTAGTTATTGGTGGTATAACAGACAGTAGTTATTGGTGGTATAACAGACAGTAGTTATTGGTGGTATAACTCAGGAACCAGTAGTTATTGGTGGTATAACTCAGGAACCAGTAGTTATTGGTGGTATAACTCAGGAACCAGTAGTTATTGGAGGTATAACTCAGGCACCAGTAGTTATTGGTGGTATAACAGACAGTAGTTATTGGTGGTATAACTCAGGAACCAGTAGTTATTGGTGGTATAACAGACAGTAGTTATTGGTGGTATAACTCAGGAACCAGTAGTTATTGGTGGTATAACAGACAGTAGTTATTGGAGGTATAACTCAGGAACCAGTAGTTATTGGTAGTATAACTCAGGAACCAGTAGTTATTGGTGGTATAACTCAGGCACCAGTAGTTATTAGTGGTATAACTCAGGAACCAGTAGTTATTGGTGGTATAACTCAGGAACCAGTAGTTATTGGAGGTATAACTCAGGCACCAGTAGTTATTGGTGGTATAACAGACAGTAGTTATTGGTGGTATAACTCAGGCACCAGTAGTTATTGGTGGTATAACAGACAGTAGTTATTGGTGGTATAACTCAGGAACCAGTAGTTATTGGTGGTATAACTCAGGAACCAGTAGTTATTGGTGGTATAACTCAGGAACCAATAGTTATTGGTGGTGTAACTCAGGAACCAGTAGTTATTGGTGGTGTAACTCAGGAACCAATAGTTATTGGTGGTGTAACTCAGGAACCAGTAGTTATTGGTGGTATAACTCAGGAACCAGTAGTTATTGGTGGTGTAACTCAGGAACCAGTAGTTATTGGTGGTATAACTCAGGAACCAGTAGTTATTGGTGGTATAACTCAGGAACCAGTAGTTATTGGTGGTATAACAGACAGTAGTTATTGGTGGTATAACAGACAGTAGTTATTGGTAGTATAACAGACAGTAGTTATTGGTGGTATAACTCAGGAACCAGTAGTTATTGGTGGTGTAACTCAGGAACCAGTAGTTATTGGTGGTATAACTCAGGAACCAGTAGTTATTGGTGGTGTAACTCAGGAACCAGTAGTTATTGGTGGTATAACTCAGGAACCAGTAGTTATTGGTGGTGTAACTCAGGCACCAGTAGTTATTGGTGGTATAACAGACAGTAGTTATTGGTGGTATAACTCAGGAACCAGTAGTTATTGGTGGTATAACTCAGGAACCAGTAGTTATTGGTGGTATAACTCAGGAACCAATAGTTATTGGTGGTGTAACTCAGGAACCAGTAGTTATTGGTGGTGTAACTCAGGAACCAATAGTTATTGGTGGTGTAACTCAGGAACCAGTAGTTATTGGTGGTATAACTCAGGAACCAGTAGTTATTGGTGGTGTAACTCAGGAACCAGTAGTTATTGGTGGTATAACTCAGGAACCAGTAGTTATTGGTGGTATAACAGACAGTAGTTATTGGTGGTATAACAGACAGTAGTTATTGGTAGTATAACAGACAGTAGTTATTGGTGGTATAACTCAGGAACCAGTAGTTATTGGTGGTGTAACTCAGGAACCAGTAGTTATTGGTGGTATAACTCAGGAACCAGTAGTTATTGGTGGTGTAACTCAGGAACCAGTAGTTATTGGTGGTATAACTCAGGAACCAGTAGTTATTGGAGGTATAACTCAGGAACCAGTAGTTATTGGTGGAATAACTCAGGAACCAGTAGTTATTGGTGGTATAACTCAGGAACCAGTAGTTATTGGTGGTATAACTCAGGAAGCAGTAGTTATTGGTGGTATAACTCAGGAAGCAGTAGTTATTGGTGGTATAACTCAGGAACCAGTAGTTATTGGTGGTATAACTCAGGCACCAGTAGTTATTGGTGGTATAACTCAGGAACCAGTAGTTATTGGTGGTATAACAGACAGTAGTTATTGGTGGTATAACTCAGGAACCAGTAGTTATTGGTGGTATAACTCAGGAACCAGTAGTTATTGGTGGTATAACTCAGGAACCAGTAGTTATTGGTGGTATAACAGACAGTAGTTATTGGTGGTATAACTCAGGAACCAGTAGTTATTGGTGGTATAACTCAGGAACCAGTAGTTATTGGTGGTGTAACTCAGGAACCAATAGTTATTGGTGGTATAACAGACAGTAGTTATTGGTGGTATAACTCAGGAACCAGTAGTTATTGGTGGTATAACTCAGGAACCAGTAGTTATTGGTGGTATAACTCAGACACCAGTAGTTATTGGTGGTATAACTCAGACACCAGTAGTTATTGGTGGTATAACTCAGGAACCAGTAGTTATTGGTGGAATAACAGACAGTAGTTATTGGTGGTATAACTCAGGAACCAGTAGTTATTGGTGGTATAACTCAGGAACCAGTAGTTATTGGTGGTATAACTCAGGAACCAGTAGTTATTGGTGGTATAACTCAGGAACCAGTAGTTATTGGTGGTATAACTCAGGAATCAGTAGTTAATGGTGGTATAACTCAGGAACCAGTAGTTATTGGTGGTATAACTCAGGAACCAGTAGTTATTGGTGGTATAACTCAGGAACCAGTAGTTATTGGTGGTATAACTCAGGAACCAGTAGTTATTGGTGGTATAACTCAGACACCAGTAGTTATTGGTGGTATAACTCAGGAACCAGTAGTTATTGGTGGAATAACAGACAGTAGTTATTGGTGGTATAACTCAGGAACCAGTAGTTATTGGTGGTATAACTCAGGAACCAGTAGTTATTGGTGGTGACTGTCAGATAGACAGCACTGTGTGACTGTCAGATAGAAAGCACTGTGTGACTGTCAGGTAGATAGCACTGTGTGACTGTCAGATAGACAGCACTGAGTGACTGTCAGATAGATAGCACTGAGTGACTGTCTAATAGCACTGAGTGACTGTCTGATAGATAGCACTGAGTGACTGTCAGATAGATAGCACCGAGTGACTGTCTAATAGCACTGAGTGAGTGTCTGATAGATAGCACTGAGTGACTGTCAGATAGATAGCACTGAGTGACTGTCTAATAGCACTGAGTGACTGTCTGATAGATAGCACTGAGTGACTGTCAGATAGATAGCACTGAGTGACTGTCTGATAGATAGCACTGAGTGACTGTCAGATAGATAGCACTGAGTGACTGTCTAATAGCACTGAGTGACTGTCAGATAGATAGCACTGAGTGACTGTCTAATAGCACTGAGTGACTGTCTGATAGATAGCACTGAGTGACTGTCAGATAGATAGCACTGAGTGACTGTCTAATAGCACTGAGTGACTGTCAGATAGATAGCACTGTGTGACTGTCTAATAGCACTGTGTGACTGTCTAATAGATAAATAGATATGTAAATCTACTATTCCCAATAGGACAAAAGTTGATCTATTCTATTCTGTGTGAAAAATAAATATTCCAAAAATAGTTTGCGGTAGCTCCTAAATTAACTCAACCACTAGCGTTAAAAGATACTAATTCAAGTAATGATGGTGACGCAACAGATCTCAAGGTTAAGTTGAAAATGTTGATATACTACTGGACTCTTTCTTCACATTATAAGCGCAGCTATGCGCACACAGCAGTAGGCTATGAGTGTGAATGTTCCTAAATGCAATTACTTAGCGGGAAATTCTCAAGAGTGACCGCAATTACGCATGTAATGCTTTTGTTCTACAGGTGAATTTATATGGTGAAAATTAAAACCTGAAACTCACACACTGCTCATGTATGCCAGTTAGACTCTACACCCCTTGTTATGCAGATTAATGCGCTTCATTTTAAGAAGTTATTTGGCCACTTTAGTTGCGATACTAACCTTATTAAAACATATAGGACTATGGACTAGACTACATGAGGTGTGATACTAACCTTATAGGACTATGGACTAGACTACATGAGGTGTGATACTAACCTTATAGGACTATGGACTAGGCTACATGAGGTGTGGTACTAACCTTATAGGACTATGGGATAGGCTACATGAGGTGTGATACTAACCTTATAGGACTATGGACTAGACTACATGAGGTGTGATACTAACCTTATAGGACTATGGACTAGGCTACATGAGGTGTGATACTAACCTTATAGGACTATGGACTAGACTACATGAGGTGTGATACTAACCTTATAGGACTATGGACTAGGCTACATGAGGTGTGATACTAACCTTATAGGACTATGGACTAGACTACATGAGGTGTGATACTAACCTTATAGGACTATGGACTAGACTACATGAGGTGTGATACTAACCTTATAGGACTATGGACTAGGATACATGAGGATACACTAGGATACATGAGGTGTGATACTAACCTTATAGGACTATGGACTAGACTACATTTACATTTACATTTAAGTCATTTAGCAGACGCTCTTATCCAGAGCGACTTACAAATTGGTGCTTTCACCTTATGACATCCAGTGGAACAGCCACTTTACAATAGTGCATCTAGGTCTTTTAAGGGGGGGGAGGGGGAGAAGGATTACTTTATCCTATCCTAGGTATTCCTTAAAGAGGTGGGGTTTCAGGTGTCTCCGGAAGGTGGTGATTGACTCCGCTGTCCTGGCGTCGTGAGGGAGTTTGTTCCACCATTGGGGGGCCAGAGCAGCGAACAGTTTTGACTGGGCTGAGCGGGAAGGGAGGGAGGTGGTAGGGAGGCGAGCAGGCCAGAGGTGGATGAACGCAGTGCCCTTGTTTGGGTGTAGGGCCTGATCAGAGCCTGGAGGTAGTGAGGTGCCGTTCCCCTCACAGCTCCGTAGGCAAGCACCATGGTCTTGTAGCGGATGCGAGCTTCAACTGGAAGCCAGTGGAGAGAGCGGAGGAGCGGGGTGACGTGAGAGAACTTGGGAAGGTTGAACACCAGACGGGCTGCGGCGTTCTGGATGAGTTGTAGGGGTTTAATGGCACAGGCAGGGAGCCCAGCCAACAGCGAGTTGCAGTAATCCAGACGGGAGATGACAAGTGCCTGGATTAGGACCTGCGCCGCTTCCTGTGTGAGGCAGGGTCGTACTCTGCGGATGTTGTAGAGCATGAACCTACAGGAACGGGCCACCGCCTTGATGTTATTTGAGAACGACAGGGTGTTGTCCAGGATCACGCCAAGGTTCTTAGCGCTCTGGGACGAGGACACAATGGAGTTGTCAACCGTGATGGCGAGATCATGGAACGGGCAGTCCTTCCCCGGGAGGAAGAGCAGCTCCGTCTTGCCGAGGTTCAGCTTGAGGTGATGATCCGTCATCCACACTGATATGTCTGCCAGACATGCAGAGATGCGATTCGCCACCTGGTCGTCAGAAGGGGGAAAGGAGAAGATTAATTGTGTGTCGTCTGCATAGCAATGATAGGAGAGACCATGTGAGGTTATGACAGAGCCAAGTGACTTGGTGTATAGCGAGAATAGGAGAGGGCCTAGAACAGAGCCCTGGGGGACACCAGTGGTGAGAGCACGTGGTGAGGAGACGGATTCTCGCCACGCCACCTGGTAGGAGCGACCTGTCAGGTAGGACGCAATCCAAGCGTGGGCCGCGCCGGAGATGCCCAACTCGGAGAGGGTGGAGAGGAGGATCTGATGGTTCACAGTATCGAAGGCAGCCGATAGGTCTAGAAGGATGAGAGCAGAGGAGAGAGAGTTAGCTTTAGCAGTGCGGAGCGCCTCCGTGATACAGAGAAGAGCAGTCTCAGTTGAATGACTAGTCTTGAAACCTGACTGATTTGGATCAAGAAGGTCATTCTGAGAGAGATAGCGGGAGAGCTGGCCAAGGACGGCACGTTCAAGAGTTTTGGAGAGAAAAGAAAGAAGGGATACTGGTCTGTAGTTGTTGACATCGGAGGGATCGAGTGTAGGTTTTTTCAGAAGGGGTGCAACTCTCGCTCTCTTGAAGACGGGAGGGACGTAGCCAGCGGTCAGGGATGAGTTGATGAGCGAGGTGAGGTAAGGGAGAAGGTCACCGGAGATGGTCTGGAGAAGAGAGGAGGGATAGGGTCAAGCGGGCAGGTTGTTGGGCGGCCGGCCGTCACAAGACGTGAGATGTCATCTGGAGAGAGAGGGGAGAAAGAGGTCAGAGCACAGGGTAGGGCAGTGTGAGCAGAACCAGCGGTGTCGTTTGACTTAGCAAACGAGGATCGGATGTCGTCGACCTTCTTTTCAAAATGGTTGACGAAGTCATCTGCAGAGAGGGAGGAGGGGGAGGGGGAGGAGGATTCAAGAGGGAGGAGAAGGTGGCAAAGAGCTTCCTAGGGTTAGAGGCAGATGCTTGGAATTTAGAGTGGTAGAAAGTGGCTTTAGCAGCAGAGACAGAGGAGGAAAATGTAGAGAGGAGGGAGTGAAAGGATGCCAGGTCTGCAGGGAGGTAGTTTTCCTCCATTTCCGCTCGGCTGCCCGGAGCCCTGTTCTGTGAGCTCGCAATGAGTCGTCGAGCCACGGAGCGGGAGGGGAGGACCGAGCCGGCCTGGAGGATAGGGGACATAGAGAGTCAAAGGATGCAGAAAGGGAGGAGAGGAGGGTTGAGGAGGCAGAATCAGGAGATAGGTTGGAGAAGGTTTGAGCAGAGGGAAGAGATGATAGGATGGAAGAGGAGAGAGTAGCGGGGGAGAGAGCGCGAAGGTTGGGACGGCGCGATACCATCCGAGTAGGGGCAGTGTGGGAAGTGTTGGATGAGAGCGAGAGGGAAAAGGATACAAGGTAGTGGTCGGAGACTTGGAGGGGAGTTGCAGTGAGGTTAGTGGAGGAACAGCATCTAGTAAAGATGAGGTCGAGCGTATTGCCTGCCTTGTGAGTAGGGGGGGAAGGTGAGAGGGTGAGGTGGAAAGAAGGAGGCAGAGAGGAATGAGTCAAAGGTAGACGTGGGGAGGTTAAAGTCGCCCAGAACTGTGAGAGGTGAGCCGTCCTCAGGAAAGGAGCTTATCAAGGCATCAAGCTCATTGATGAACTCTCCGAGGAACCTGGAGGGCGATAAATGATAAGGATGTTAAGCTTGAAAGGGCTGGTAACTGTGACAGCATGGAATTCAAAGGAGGCGATAGACAGATGGGTAAGGGGAGAAAGAGAGAATGACCACTTGGGAGAGATGAGGATCCCGGTGCCACCACCCCGCTGACCAGAAGCTCTCGGGTGTGCGAGAGCACGTGGGCGGACGAAGAGAGAGCAGTAGGAGTAGCGGTGTTGTCTGTGGTGATCCATGTTTCCGTCAGAGCCAAGAAGTCGAGGGACTGGAGGGAGACATAGGCTGAGATGAACTCTGCCTTGTTGGCCGCAGATCGGCAGTTCCAGAGGCTACCGGAGACCTGGAACTCCACGTGGGTCGTGCGCGCTGGGACCACCAGATTAGGGTGGCTGCGGCCATGCGGTGTGGAGCGTTTGTATGGTCTGTGCAGAGAGGAGAGAACAGGGATAGACAGACACATAGTTGACAGGCTAGAGAAGAGGCTACGCTAATGCAGAGGAGATTGGAATGACAAGTGGACTACACGTCTCGAATGTTCAGAAAGTTAAGCTTACGTAGCAAGAATCTAATTGACTAAAATGATTAAAATGATAGAGTACTGCTGGGGTAGGCTAGCTGCGTTGTTGACACTACCCTAATCAAGTCGTACCGTTGAGTGTGAAGTTTCTACAATGCTGCTTATCGGGAGCTAGCTGGCTAGCTAGCAGTGTTGGTTACGTTACGTTGCGTAGGAGAACGACAATAGCTGGCTAGCTAACCTAGAAAATCGCTCTAGACTACACAATTATCTTTGAAACAAAGACGGCTATGTAGCTAGCTACGATCAAACAAATCACAAGGCAGCAACTACTCTTCCTGGAGTCCAGCAAAATTAAGGCAGATTAGCTGCTGCCTTGACAGGAACTAATGGGGATCCATAGTAAACCACAGGAAGAGTAGCAGCTGCCTTGACAGGAACTAATGGGGATCCATAATAAACCCCAGGAAGAGTAGCTGCTGCCTTGACAGGAACTAATGGGGATCCATAATAAACCCCAGGAAGAGTAGCTGCTGCCTTGGCAGGAACTAATGGGGATCCATAATAAACCCCAGGAAGAGTAGCTGCTGCCTTGACAGGAACTAATGGGGATCCATAATAAACCCCAGGAAGAGTATCTGCTGCCTTGGCAGGAACTAATGGGTATCCATAATAAACCCCAGGAAGAGTAGCTGCTGCCGTGACAGGAACTAATGGGGATCCATAATAAACCCCAGGAAGAGTAGCTGCTGCCTTGGCAGGAACTAATGGGGGATCCATAATAAATACAGATAATATAGCGACATTGCATTGCTTTTTCCTCTGTGCCATGCAGGCATCATTATAGTATTTTGTGTGCTGAAATATTTCCTCTACGTTTTACCTCAGTAATACAGCACAACTGACAATAATCTAAGGAATCCATGATTCCTTCTCACATAAACCCTGCTACTCCCCTCTCACCTTGTCTATTGAGTGGCCTAACTGACCTTGCCTGCGTTCCAAATTACACCCTATTTCTAGTGCACTGCTTTTGACTTGAGCTCAAATGGGTGAATAGGGTGCCATTTGTGATGCAGCCGTCCTCTTCTGAGCGCGACCCTGCATGGCCCTGTGACGATGTGCGGATCTTCTGTCAGGGCTAAGCCTCCACTCCTGCTTACAAGAGCCCCCCTCTCCAAATCACAGGGTTAATCTACCACAGGCTCTGACCTCGCAATACCATTAACCTGCCTGCTGCATTGCTGCCCTGACACCCACTGTGAACCCTATGTCCTATATAGTGCACTACTTTTGATAGGGCTCTGGTCTAAAGTAGTGCACTGTATAGGGAATAGGCTGCCATTTGGTTTTCAGCCAGTGACTCACATGACACTCCTCAAAAACCTCAAACAAGCCTCTGGTAATGGGAAATGGGCTCTTATCTTCTCCTCTCTGTCTCTACTCTGGATAGGGAGGCTGGGAACTGGGAGGATGGGAGGATGAGAGTATGGGAGGATGGTAGAATGGGAGGCTGGGAGGATGGGAGGATGGGAGGATGGGAACTGGGAGGATGGGAGGATGGTAGAATGGGAGGAAGAGAGGATGGGAGGATGGTAGAATGGGAGGATGAGAGGATGGGAGGATGGTAGAATGGGAGGATGGTAGAATGAGAGGATGGGAGGATGGTAGAATGGGAGGATGGTAGAATGGGAGGATGGTAGAATGGGAGGATGGGAGTATGGGAGGATGGTAGAATGGGAGGCTGGGAGGATGGGAGGATGGAGAATGGGAGGATGGGAGGATGGAGAATGGGAGGATGAGAGGATGGTAGAATGGGAGGATGGTAGAATGGGAGGATGGGAGGATGGTAGAATGGGAGGATGGGAGTATGGGAGGATGGTAGAATGGGAGGATGGGAGTATGGTAGAATGGGAGTATGGGAGGATGGTAGAATGGGAGGATGGGAGGATGGTAGAATGGGAGGATGAGAGGATGGGAGGATGGTAGAATGGGAGAATGGGAGGATGGTAGAATGGGAGGATGGGAGGATGGGAGGATGGTAGAATGGGAGGATGGGAGTATGGGAGGATGGTAGAATGGGAGGATGGGAGTATGGGAGGATGGTAGAATGGGAGGATGGGAGGATGGGAGTATGGTAGAATGGGAGTATGGGAGGATGGTAGAATGGGAGGATGGGAGGATGGGAGTATGGTAGAATGGGAGGCTGGGAACTGGGAGGATGGGAGTATGGTAGAATGGGAGGATGAGGGGATGGGAGGATGGTAGAATGGGAGGATGAGAGTATGGTATAATGGGAGGATGGGAGGATGAGAGTATGGTAGAATGGGAGGATGGGAGGATGGTAGAATGGGAGGATGAGAGTATGGGAGGATGGGAGGATGGGAGTATGGTAGAATGGGAGTATGGGAGGATGGTAGAATGGGAGGATGGGAGTATGGGAGGCTGGGAACTGGGAGGATGGGAGGATGGGAGGCTGGGAGGATGGGAGGATGGTAGAATGGGAGGATGGGAGGATGGTAGAATGGGAGGATGAGAGTATGGGAGGATGGTAGAATGGGAGGCTGGGAGGATGGGACTATGGTAGAATGGGAGTATGGGAGTATGGTAGAATGGGAGGATGTGAGTATGGTAGAATGGGAGGATGGTAGAATGGGAGGATGGTAGAATGGGAGGATGAGAGTATGGGAGGATGGTAGAATGGGAGGATGGGAGGATGAGAGTATGGGAGGATGGGAGGATGGTAGGATGGGAGGATGGTAGAATGGGAGGATGAGAGTATGGGAGGATGGTAGAATGGGAGGATGGGAGGATGAGAGTATGGTAGAATGGGAGGATGGTAGAATGGGAGGATGGGAGAGTGGGAGGATGGGAGAGTGGGAGTATGGGAGAGTGGGAGGATGGGAGTATGTTAGAATGGGAGGATGGTAGAATGGGAGGATGGGAGGATGAGAGTATGGTAGAATGGGAAGATGAGAGTATGGGAGGATGGGAGGATGAGAGTATGGTAGAATGGGAGGATGGGAGAATGGGAGGATGAGAGTATGGTAGAATGGGAGATTGAGAGTATGGTATAATGGGAGGATGGGAGGATGAGAGTATGGTAGAATGGGAGGATGGGAGGATGAGAGTATGGTAGAATGGGAGGATGAGAGTATGGTAGAATGGGAGGATGAGAGTATGGTATAATGGGAGGATGGGAGGATGAGAGTATGGTATAATGGGAGGATGGGAGGATGAGAGGATGGTAGAATGGGAGGCTGGGAGAATGGGAGGATGGGAGAATGGGAGGCTGGGAGGATGGGAGAATGGGAGGCTGGGAGGATGGGAGGATGGGAGGGTGAGAGGATGGTAGAATGGGAGGATGGGAGGATGAGAGTATGGGAGGATGGGAGGATGAGAGTATGGTAGAATGGGAGGATGGGAGGATGAGAGTATGGGAGGATGGGAGGATGAGAGTATGGGAGGATGGGAGGATGGGAGGATGAGAGTATGGGAGGATGGGAGGATGGGAGAATGGGAGGCTGGGAGGATGAGAGGATGAGAGAATGGGAGGATGGGAGGATGGGAGTATGGTAGAATGGGAGGATGGGAGAATGGGAGTATGGGAGGATGGGAGTATGGGAGGCTGGGAACTGGGAGGATGGGAGGATGGGAGGCTGGGAGGATGGTAGAATGGGAGGATGGGAGGATGGGAGGATGGTAGAATGGGAGGATGAGAGTATGGGAGGATGGTAGAATGGGAGGCTGGGAGGATGGGAGGATGGGAGTATGGTAGAATGGGAGTATGGGAGTATGGTAGAATGGGAGGATGGGAGTATGGTAGAATGGGAGGATGGGAGGATGGTAGAATGGGAGGATGAGAGTATGGGAGGATGGTAGAATGGGAGGATGGGAGGATGAGAGTATGGGAGGATGGTAGAATGGGAGGATGGGAGGATGGTAGAATTGTAGAATGGGAGGATGGGAGGATGGTAGAATGGGAGGATGGGAGGATGGTAGAATGGGAGGATGAGAGTATGGGAGGATGGTAGAATGGGAGGATGGGAGGATGAGAGTATGGTAGAATGGGAGGATGGTAGAATGGGAGGATGGTAGAATGGGAGGATGGGAGTATGGTAGAATGGGAGTATGGTAGAATGGGAGGATGGTAGAATGGGAGGATGGGAGGATGAGAGTATGGTAGAATGGGAGGATGAGAGTATGGTATAATGGGAGGATGGGAGGATGAGAGTATGGCATAATGGGAGGATGGGAGGATGAGAGTATGGTAGAATGGGAGGATGGGAGAATGGGAGGATGAGAGTATGGTAGAATGGGAGGATGAGAGTATGGTAGAATGGGAGGATGGGAGGATGAGAGTATGGTATAATGGGAGCATGGGAGGATGGTAGAATGGGAGGCTGGGAGAATGGGAGGCTGGGAGGATGGGAGGATGAGAGTATGGGAGGATGGGAGGATGAGAGTATGGTAGAATGGGAGGATGAGAGTATGGGAGGATGGAAAGATGAGAGTATGGGAGGATGGGAGGATGAGAGTATGGTAGAATGGGAGTATGGGAGGATGGGAGGATGGGAGGATGGTAGAATGGGAGGATGAGAGGATGGTAGAATGGGAGGCTGGGAGGATGGGAGTATGGTAGAATGGGAGTATGGGAGTATGGTAGAATGGGAGGATGGGAGTATGGTAGAATGGGAGGATGGGAGGATGGTAGAATGGGAGGATGAGAGTATGGGAGGATGGTAGAATGGGAGGATGGGAGGATGAGAGTATGGGAGGATGGTAGAATGGGAGGATGGGAGGATGGTAGAATGGGAGGATAGGAGGATTGTAGAATGGGAGGATGGGAGGATGGTAGAATGGGAGGATGGTAGAATGGGAGGATGAGAGTATGGGAGGATGGTAGAATGGGAGGATGGGAGGATGAGAGTATGGTAGAATGGGAGGATGGTAGAATGGGAGGATGGGAGGATGGGAGTATGGTAGAATGGGAGTATGGTAGAATGGGAGGATGGTAGAATGGGAGGATGGGAGGATGAGAGTATGGTAGAATGGGAGGATGAGAGTATGGTATAATGGGAGGATGGGAGGATGAGAGTATGGCATAATGGGAGGATGGGAGGATGAGAGTATGGTAGAATGGGAGGATGGGAGAATGGGAGGATGAGAGTATGGTAGAATGGGAGGATGAGAGTATGGTAGAATGGGAGGATGGGAGGATGAGAGTATGGTATAATGGGAGCATGGGAGGATGGTAGAATGGGAGGCTGGGAGAATGGGAGGCTGGGAGGATGGGAGGATGAGAGTATGGGAGGATGGGAGGATGAGAGTATGGTAGAATGGGAGGATGAGAGTATGGAAAGATGAGAGTATGGGAGGATGGGAGGATGAGAGTATGGTAGAATGGGAGTATGGGAGGATGGGAGGATGGGAGGATGGGAGAATGGGAGGATGGGAGAATGGGAGGCTGGGAGGATGAGAGGATGAGAGAATGGGAGGATGGGAGTATGGTAGAATGGGAGGATGGGAGAATGGGAGTATGGGAGTATGGTAGAATGGTAGAATGGGAGGATGGGAGTATGGTAGAATGGGAGGATGGGAGGCTGGGGGAATGGAAGGCTGAGAGAATGGGAGGATGGGAGGCTGGGGGAATGGAAGGCTGAGAGAATGGGAGGATGGGAGGCTGGGACGCTGGAAGGATGGGAAGCTGGGAGGCCAGCACACTGGGTAATATAGACAGAAGCTGGTAGTTAGACAGTAACACGGCTGCTGATCCAAGCTGCTCCAAGTAGTTTGTGTTCCCAACTCATCATGTACAATTTGAAAATTGATAATATTGTCACATTTCACACTCAGTTAAATCCTGTTTTTAAGGTGACTCTATTATATCATCTAGGCCTGGATTGTATTCCAAAGCAGCAGTCTTTTTATTAAATAAAATGTGCATACAAATACCCTATAGGACAAGCTGGTAGCAAATTTTAAGAAACAAATATTCCATTCTGAAGATCTGTTATATGACTGTGTAGGCGACCTGCTCTTAAAAACAACCCATGACTGAGAGTGAGTCAACTGTCAGCAACTGAGAGTGAGTTCAGTGCAACACAAGAGAGAGACAGCCTCATTTATTCTCATCTCCAACCCCATATAGAATCATCTCCAGCCCCATGTAGCCTCATCTCCAGCCCCATGTAGCCTCAACTCCAGCCCCATTTATTCTCATCTCCTGCCCCATATAGACTCATCTCCAGCCCCATTTAGACTCATCTCCAGCCCCATATAGACTCATCTCCAGCCCCTTGTAGTCTCAACTCCAGCCCCATGTAGCCTCATCTCCAGCCCCATATAGCCTCATCTCCAGCCCCTTGTAGTCTCAACTCCAGCCCCATATAGAATCAACTCCAGCCCCAATAATTCTCAGCTCCAGCCCCATGTAGCATAATCTCCAGGCCCATATAGCCTCATCTCCAGCCCCATATAGCATAATCTCCAGCCCCATATAGCCCCATATAGCCTCATCTCCAGCCCCATGTAGACTCATCTCCAGCCCCATGTAGCCTCATCTCCAGCCCCATGTAGACTCATCTCCAGCCCCATGTAGACTCATCTCCAGCCCCATGTAGCCTCATATAGCTTCATCTCCAGCCCCATGTAGACTCATCTCCAGCCCCATGTAGACTCATCTCCAGCCCCATGTAGCCTCAACTCCAGCCCCATGTAGACTCATCTCCAGCCCCATGTAGCCTCATATAGCCTCATCTCCAGCCCCATGTAGACTCATCTCCAGCCCCATATAGCCCCATGTAGACTCATCTCCAGCCCCATGTAGCCTCATCTCCAGCCCCATGTAGCCTCATCTCCAGCCCCATGTAGACTCTTCTCCAGCCCCATGTAGCCTCATCTCCAGCCCCATGTAGACTCATCTCCAGCCCCATGTAGACTCATCTCCAGCCCCATGTAGACTCATCGCCAGCCCCAATAATTATCATATCCAGCCCCATGTAGCCTCATCTCCAGCCCCATGTTGCCTCATCTCCAGCCCCATGTAGCCTCATCTCCAGCCCCATGTAGCCTCATCTCCAGCCCCATGTAGCCTCATCTCCAGCCCCATGTAGCCTCATCTCCAGCCCCATGTAGCCTCATCTCCAGCCCCATGTAGCCTCAGCTCCAGCCCCATGTAGCCTCAGCTCCAGCCCCATGTAGCCCCACTCCAGCCCCATGTAGCCTCATCTCCAGCCCCATGTAGACTCATCTCCAGCCCCATATAGACTTATCTCCAGGCCCATGTAGCCTCATCTCCAGCCCCATGTAGACTCATCTCCAGCCCCATGTAGACTCATCTCCAGCCCCATATAGACTCAACTCCAGCCCCATTTAGACTCATCTCCAGCCCCATGTAGACTCATCTCCAGCCCCATGTAGACTCATCTCCATCCCCATGTAGACTCATCTCCAGCCCCATGTAGACTCATCTCCAGCCCCATGTAGCCTCATCTCCAGCCCCATGTAGACTCATCTCCAGCCCCATATAGACTCATCTACAGCCCCATATAGACTCATATCCAGCCCCATATAGACTCATCTCCAGCCCCATGTAGACTCATCTCCAGCCCCATATAGACTCAACTCCAGCCCCATATAGACTCATCTCCAGCCCCATTTAGACTCATCTCCAGCCCCATGTAGACTCATCTCCAGCCCCATGTAGCCTCATCTCCAGCCCCATGTAGACTCATTTCCAGCCCCATATAGACTCATCTCCAGCCCCATATAGACTCATCTCCAGCCCCATATAGACTCATTTCCAGCCCCATGTAGACTCATCTCCAGCCCCATGTAGACTCATTGCCAGCCCCAATAATTATCATATCCAGCCCCATGTAGCCTCATCTCCAGCCCCATGTTGCCTCATCTCCAGCCCCATGTAGCCTCATCTCCAGCCCCATGTAGCCTCATCTCCAGCCCCATGTAGCCTCATCTCCAGCCCCATGTAGCCTCATCTCCAGCCCCATGTAGCCTCAGCTCCAGCCCCATGTAGCCTCAGCTCCAGCCCCATGTAGCCCCACTCCAGCCCCATGTAGCCTCATCTCCAGCCCCATGTAGACTCATCTCCAGCCCCATATAAACTTATCTCCAGGCCCATGTAGCCTCATCTCCAGCCCCATGTAGACTCATCTCCAGCCCCATGTAGACTCATCTCCAGCCCCATATAGACTCAACTCCAGCCCCATATAGACTCATCTCCAGCCCCATTTAGACTCATCTCCAGCCCCATGTAGACTCATCTCCAGCCCCATGTAGACTCATCTCCAGCCCCATGTAGACTCATCTCCAGCCCCATGTAGCCTCATCTCCAGCCCCATGTAGACTCATCTCCAGCCCCATATAGACTCATCTCCAGCCCCATATAGACTCATCTACAGCCCCATATAGACTCATATCCAGCCCCATATAGACTCATCTCCAGCCCCATGTAGACTCATCTCCAGCCCCATATAGACTCAACTCCAGCCCCATATAGACTCATCTCCAGCCCCATTTAGACTCATCTCCAGCCCCATGTAGACTCTCCTCCAGCCCCATGTAGACTCACCTCCAGCCCCATGTAGCCTCATCTCCAGCCCCATGTAGACTCATTTCCAGCCCCATATAGACTCATCTCCAGCCCCATATACCCCTCTCCAGCCCCATATAGACTCAGCTCCAGCCCCATATAGACTCATCTCCAGCCCCATGTAGACTCATCTCCAGCCCCATGTAGACTCATCTCCAGCCCCATGTAGACTCATCTCCAGCCCCATGTAGCCTCATATCCAGCCCCATATAGCATAATCTCCAGCCCCATGTAGACTCATCTCCAGCCCCATGGAGCCTCATCTCCAGCCCCATGTAGCCTCATCTCCAGCCCCATGTAGCCTCATCTCCAGCCCCATGTAGCCTCATCTCCAGCCCCATGTAGCCTCATCTCCAGCCCCATGTAGCCTCATCTCCAGCCCCATGTAGACTCATCTCCAGCCCCATATAGACTCAACTCCAGCCCCATATAGACTCAACTCCAGCCCCATATAGACTCATCTCCATCCCCATGTAGACTCATCTCCAGCCCCATATAGACTCATCTCCAGCCCCATATAGACTCATCTCCAGCCCCATATAGACTCAGCTCCAGCCCCATATAGACTCAGCTCCAGCCCCATATAGACTCATCTCCAGCCCCATATAGACTCATCTCCAGCCCCATGTAGCCTCAGCTCCAGACCCATGTAGCCTCAACTCCAGCCCCATGTAGCCTCATCTCCAGCCCCATGTAGACTCATCTCCAGCCCCATGTAGACTCATCTCCAGCCCCATGTAGACTCATCTCCAGCCCCATGTAGACTCATCTCCAGCCCCATATAGACTCATCTCCAGCCCCATATAGACTCATCTCCAGCCCCATATAGACTCATCTCCAGCCCCAAATAGACTCATCTCCAGCCCCATGTAGACTCATCTCCAGCCCCATGTAGACTCATCTCCAGCCCCATGTAGACTCATCTCCAGCCCCATATAGACCCATCTCCAGCCCCATATAGACTCATCTCCAGCCCCATGTAGACTCATCTCCAGCCCCATATAGACTCATCTCCAGCCCCATGTCCAGCCCCTAGCCTCATCTCCAGCCCCATGTAGCCTCATCTCCAGCCCCATGTAGCCTCATCTCCAGCCCCATGTAGCCTCATCTCCAGCCCCATATAGACTCATCTCCAGCCCCATATAGACTCATCTCCAGCCCCATATAGACTCATCTCCAGCCCCATATAGACTCATCTCCAGCCCCATATAGACTCATCTCCAGCCCCATATAGACTCATCTCCAGCCCCATATAGACTCATCTCCAGCCCCATGTAGCCTCATCTCCAGCCCCATGTAGACTCATCTCCAGCCCCATGTAGACTCAACTCCAGCCCCATGTAGACTCATCTCCAGCCCCATATAGACTCAACTCCAGCCCCATATAGACTCATCTCCAGCCCCATTTAGACTCATCTCCAGCCCCATGCCCCATGACTCATCTCCAGCCCCATGTAGACTCATCTCCAGCCCCATGTAGACTCATCTCCAGCCCCATGTAGACTCATTTCCAGCCCCATGTAGCCTCATCTCCAGCCCCATGTAGACTCATCTCCAGCCCCATATAGACCCATCTCCAGCCCCATATAGACTCATCTCCAGCCCCATATAGACTCATCTCCAGCCCCATATAGACTCAACTCCAGCCCCATATAGACTCATCTCCAGCCCCATTTAGACTCATCTCCAGCCCCATGTAGACTCTCCTCCAGCCCCATGTAGACTCACCTCCAGCCCCATGTAGCCTCATCTCCAGCCCCATGTAGACTCATTTCCAGCCCCATATAGACTCATCTCCAGCCCCATATACTCATCTCCAGCCCCATATAGACTCAGCTCCAGCCCCATATAGACTCATCTCCAGCCCCATGTAGACTCATCTCCAGCCCCATGTAGACTCATCTCCAGCCCCATGTAGACTCATCTCCAGCCCCATGTAGCCTCATATCCAGCCCCATATAGCATAATCTCCAGCCCCATGTAGCCTCATCTCCAGCCCCATGTAGCCTCATATCCAGCCCCATATAGCATAATCTCCAGCCCCATGTAGACTCATCTCCAGCCCCATGGAGCCTCATCTCCAGCCCCATGTAGCCTCATCTCCAGCCCCATGTAGCCTCATCTCCAGCCCCATGTAGCCTCATCTCCAGCCCCATGTAGCCTCATCTCCAGCCCCATGTAGACTCATCTCCAGCCCCATATAGACTCAACTCCAGCCCCATATAGACTCAACTCCAGCCCCATATAGACTCATCTCCATCCCCATGTAGACTCATCTCCAGCCCCATATAGACTCATCTCCAGCCCCATATAGACTCATCTCCAGCCCCATATAGACTCAGCTCCAGCCCCATATAGACTCATCTCCAGCCCCATATAGACTCATCTCCAGCCCCATGTAGCCTCAGCTCCAGACCCATGTAGCCTCAACTCCAGCCCCATGTAGCCTCATCTCCAGCCCCATGTAGACTCATCTCCAGCCCCATGTAGACTCATCTCCAGCCCCATGTAGACTCATCTCCAGCCCCATATAGACTCATCTCCAGCCCCATATAGACTCATCTCCAGCCCCATATAGACTCATCTCCAGCCCCAAATAGACTCATCTCCAGCCCCATGTAGACTCATCTCCAGCCCCATGTAGACTCATCTCCAGCCCCATGTAGACTCATCTCCAGCCCCATGTAGACTCATCTCCAGCCCCATATAGACTCATCTCCAGCCCCATGTAGACTCATCTCCAGCCCCATGTAGACTCATCTCCAGCCCCATATAGACTCATCTCCAGCCCCATGTAGACTCATCTCCAGCCCCATGTAGCCTCATCTCCAGCCCCATGTAGCCTCATCTCCAGCCCCATGTAGCCTCATCTCCAGCCCCATGTAGCCTCATCTCCAGCCCCATGTAGCCTCATCTCCAGCCCCATGTAGCCTCATCTCCAGCCCCATATAGACTCATCTCCAGCCCCATATAGACTCATCTCCAGCCCCATATAGACTCATCTCCAGCCCCATATAGACTCATCTCCAGCCCCATATAGACTCATCTCCAGCCCCATATAGACTCATCTCCAGCCCCATGTAGCCTCATCTCCAGCCCCATGTAGACTCATCTCCAGCCCCATGTAGACTCATCTCCAGCCCCATGTAGACTCATCTCCAGCCCCATATAGACTCAACTCCAGCCCCATATAGACTCATCTCCAGCCCCATTTAGACTCATCTCCAGCCCCATGTAGACTCATCTCCAGCCCCATGTAGACTCATCTCCAGCCCCATGTAGACTCATCTCCAGCCCCATGTAGACTCATTTCCAGCCCCATGTAGCCTCATCTCCAGCCCCATGTAGACTCATCTCCAGCCCCATATAGACCCATCTCCAGCCCCATATAGACCCATCTCCAGCCCCATATAGACTCATCTCCAGCCCCATATAGACTCATCTCCAGCCCCATGTAGACTCATCTCCAGCCCCATGTAGACTCATCTCCAGCCCCATATAGACTCATCTCCAGCCCCATGTAGACTCATCTCCAGCCCCATGTAGCCTCATCTCCAGCCCCATGTAGCCTCATCTCCAGCCCCATGTAGCCTCATCTCCAGCCCCATGTAGCCTCATCTCCAGCCCCATGTAGCCTCATCTCCAGCCCCATGTAGCCTCATCTCCAGCCCCATATAGACTCATCTCCAGCCCCATATAGACTCATCTCCAGCCCCATATAGACTCATCTCCAGCCCCATATAGACTCATCTCCAGCCCCATATAGACTCATCTCCAGCCCCATATAGACTCATCTCCAGCCCCATGTAGACTCATCTCCAGCCCCATGTAGACTCATCTCCAGCCCCATGTAGACTCATCTCCAGCCCCATGTAGACTCATCTCCAGCCCCATATAGACTCAACTCCAGCCCCATATAGACTCATCTCCAGCCCCATTTAGACTCATCTCCAGCCCCATGTAGACTCATCTCCAGCCCCATGTAGACTCATCTCCAGCCCCATGTAGACTCATCTCCAGCCCCATGTAGACTCATTTCCAGCCCCATGTAGCCTCATCTCCAGCCCCATGTAGACTCATCTCCAGCCCCATATAGACCCATCTCCAGCCCCATATAGACCCATCTCCAGCCCCATATAGACTCATCTCCAGCCCCATATAGACTCATCTCCAGCCCCATGTAGACTCATCTCCAGCCCCATGTAGACTCAACTCCAGCCCCATATACTCATCTCCAGCCCCATTTAGACTCATCTCCAGCCCCATGTAGCCTCATCTCCAGCCCCATGTAGACTCATCTCCAGCCCCATATAGACTCATCTCCATCCCCATATAGACTCATCTCCAGCCCCATGTAGCCTCATCTCCAGCCCCATATAGCCTCACCTCCAGCCCCATGTAGCCTCATCTCCAGCCCCATGTAGCCTCACCTCCAGCTCCATGTAGCCTCACCTCCAGCCCCATGTAGCCTCAAATCCAGCCCCATGTAGCCTCATCTCCAGCCCCATGTAGCCTCATCTCCAGCCCCATGTAGCCTCATTCCAGCCCCATGTAGCCTCACCTCCAGCCCCATGTAGCCTCACTTCCAGCCCCATGTAGCCTCATTCCAGCCCCATGTAGCCTCACCTCCAGCCCCATGTAGCCTCATCTCCAGCCCCATGTAGCCTCATCTCCAGCCCCATGTAGCCTCATCTCCAGCCCCATATAGACTCATCTCCAGCCCCATATAGACTCATCTCCAGCCCCATATAGACTCATCTCCAGCCCCATGTAGACTCATCTCCAGCCCCATGTAGACTCATCTCCAGCCCCATGTAGACTCATCTCCAGCCCCATGTAGACTCATCTCCAGCCCCATATAGACTCAACTCCAGCCCCATATAGACTCATCTCCAGCCCCATATAGACTCATCTCCAGCCCCATTTAGACTCATCTCCAGCCCCATATAGACTCATCTCCAGCCCCATATAGACTCATCTCCAGCCCCATTTAGACTCATCTCCAGCCCCATATAGACTCATCTCCAGCCCCATTTAGACTCATCTCCAGCCCCATATAGACTCATCTCCAGCCCCATATAGACTCATCTCCAGCCCCATGTAGACTCATCTCCAGCCCCATGTAGACTCATCTCCAGCCCCATGTAGACTCATCTCCAGCCCCATGTAGACTCATCTCCAGCCCCATATAGACTCAACTCCAGCCCCATATAGACTCATCTCCAGCCCCATATAGACTCATCTCCAGCCCCATTTAGACTCATCTCCAGCCCCATATAGACTCATCTCCAGCCCCATATAGACTCATCTCCAGCCCCATGTAGCCTCACCTCCAGCTCCATGTAGCCTCATCTCCAGCCCCATGTATCCTCAAATCCAGCCCCATGTAGCCTCATCTCCAGCCCCATGTAGCCTCATCTCCAGCCCCATGTAGCCTCATTCCAGCCCCATGTAGCCTCATTCCAGCCCCATGTAGCCTCACCTCCAGCCCCATGTAGCCTCACCTCCAGCCCCATGTAGCCTCATTCCAGCCCCATGTAGCCTCACCTCCAGCCCCATGTAGCCTCACCTCCAGCCCCATGTAGCCTCACCTCCAGCCCCATGTAGCCTCATCTCCAGCCCCATGTAGCCTCATCTCCAGCCCCATGTAGCCTCATCTCCAGCCCCATATAGATTCATCTCCAGCCCCATATAGACTCATCTCCAGCCCCATATAGACTCATCTCCAGCCCCATATAGACTCATCTCCAGCCCCATTTAGACTCATCTCCAGCCCCATGTAGACTCATCTCCAGCCCCATGTAGATTCATCTCCAGCCCCATGTAGACTCATTTCCAGCCCCATGTAGCCTCATCTCCAGCCCCATGTAGACTCATCTCCAGCCCCATATAGACTCATCTCCAGCCCCATATAGACTCATCTCCAGCCCCATATAGACTCATCTCCAGCCCCATATAGACTCATCTCCAGCCCCATATAGACTCATCTCCAGCCCCATGTAGACTCATCTCCAGCCCCATGTAGACTCAACTCCAGCCCCATATACTCATCTCCAGCCCCATTTAGACTCATCTCCAGCCCCATATAGACTCATCTCCAGCCCCATGTAGACTCATCTCCAGCCCCATGTAGACTCATCTCCAGCCCCATGTAGCCTCATCTCCAGCCCCATGTAGACTCATCTCCAGCCCCATATAGACCCATCTCCAGCCCCATATAGACTCATCTCCAGCCCCATATAGACTCATCTCCAGCCCCATATAGACTCATCTCCAGCCCCATGTAGACTCATCTCCAGCCCCATGTAGACTCAACTCCAGCCCCATGTAGCCTCATCTCCAGCCCCATGTAGACTCATCTCCAGCCCCATATATACTCATCTCCATCCCCATATAGACTCATCTCCAGCCCCATATAGACTCATCTCCAGCCCCATATACTCATCTCCAGCCCCATATAGACTCATCTCCAGCCCCATATAGACTCATCTCCAGCCCCATGTAGACTCATCTCCAGCCCCATGTAGACTCATCTCCAGCCCCATGTAGACTCATCTCCAGCCCCATGTAGACTCATCTCCAGCCCCATGTAGACTCAACTCCAGCCCCATGTAGCCTCATCTCCAGCCCCATGTAGACTCATCTCCAGCCCCATGTAGACTCATCTCCAGCCCCATATATACTCATCTCCATCCCCATATAGACTCATCTCCAGCCCCATATAGACTCATCTCCAGCCCCATATACTCATCTCCAGCCCCATATAGACTCATCTCCAGCCCCATATAGACTCATCTCCAGCCCCATGTAGACTCATCTCCAGCCCCATGTAGACTCATCTCCAGCCCCATGTAGACTCATCTCAAGCCCCATGTAGACTCATCTCCAGCCCCATATAGACTCATCTTCAGCCCCATATAGACTCATCTCCAGCCCCATGTAGCCTCATCTCCAGCCCCATGTAGCCTCATCTCCAGCCCCATGTAGCCTCATCTCCAGCCCCATGTAGCCTCATCTCCAGCCCCATATAGCCTCACCTCCAGCCCCATGTAGCCTCATCTCCAGCCCCATGTAGCCTCATCTCCAGCCCCATGTAGCCTCACCTCCAGCTCCATGTAGCCTCACCTCCAGCCCCATGTATCCTCAAATCCAGCCCCATGTATCCTCATCTCCAGCCCCATGTAGCCTCATCTCCAGCCCCATGTAGCCTCATTCCAGCCCCATGTAGCCTCATTCCAGCCCCATGTAGCCTCACCTCCAGCCCCATGTAGCCTCACCTCCAGCCCCATGTAGCCTCATTCCAGCCCCATGTAGCCTCACCTCCAGCCCCATGTAGCCTCACCTCCAGCCCCATGTAGCCTCACCTCCAGCCCCATGTAGCCTCATCTCCAGCCCCATGTAGCCTCATCTCCAGCCCCATGTTGCCTCTCCTCCAGCCCCATATAGACTCATCTCCAGCCCCATATAGACTCATCTCCAGCCCCATGTAGACTCATCTCCAGCCCCATATAGACTCATCTCCAGCCCCATATAGACTCATCTCCAGCCCCATATAGACTCATCTCCAGCCCCATTTAGACTCATCTCCAGCCCCATGTAGACTCATCTCCAGCCCCATGTAGATTCATCTCCAGCCCCATGTAGACTCATTTCCAGCCCCATGTAGCCTCATCTCCAGCCCCATGTAGACTCATCTCCAGCCCCATATAGACTCATCTCCAGCCCCATATAGACTCATCTCCAGCCCCATATAGACTCATCTCCAGCCCCAAATAGACTCATCTCCAGCCCCATATAGACTCATCTCCAGCCCCATGTAGACTCATCTCCAGCCCCATGTAGACTCAACTCCAGCCCCATATACTCATCTCCAGCCCCATTTAGACAAATCTCCAGCCCCATATAGACTCATCTCCAGCCCCATGTAGACTCATCTCCAGCCCCATGTAGCCTCATCTCCAGCCCCATGTAGACTCATCTCCAGCCCCATGTAGACTCATCTCCAGCCCCATATAGACTCATCTCCAGCCCCATATAGACTCAGCTCCAGCCCCATATAGACTCATCTCCAGCCCCATATACTCATCTCCAGCCCCATATAGACTCATCTCCAGCCCCATATAGACTCATCTCCAGCCCCATATAGACTCATCTCCAGCCCCATGTAGACTCATCTCCAGCCCCATGTAGACTCATCTCCAGCCCCATGTAGACTCATCTCCAGCCCCATGTAGCCTCATCTCCAGCCCCATATAGACTAATCTCCAGCCCCATATAGCCTCATCTCCAGCCCCATGTAGCCTCATCTCCAGCCCCATGTAGCCTCATCTCCAGCCCCATGTAGCCTCATCTCCAGCCCCATGTAGCCTCATTCCAGCCCCATGTAGCCTCACCTCCAGCCCCATGTAGCCTCATCTCCAGCCCCATGTAGACTCATCTCCAGCCCCATGTAGACTCATCTCCAGCCCCATATAGACTCATCTCCAGCCCCATATAGACTCTTCTCCAGCCCCATGTAGACTCATCTCCAGCCCCATGTAGACTCATCTCCAGCCCCATGTAGACTCTTCTCCAGCCCCATGTAGACTCATCTCCAGCCCCATGTAGACTCATCTCCAGCCCCATATAGACTCAACTCCAGCCCCATATAGACTCATCTCCAGCCCCATATAGACTCATCTCCAGCCCCATGTAGCCTCATCTCCAGCCCCATATAGACTAATCTCCAGCCCCATATAGCCTCATCTCCAGCCCCATGTAGCCTCATCTCCAGCCCCATGTAGCCTCATCTCCAGCCCCATGTAGCCTCATCTCCAGCCCCATGTAGCCTCATTCCAGCCCCATGTAGCCTCACCTCCAGCCCCATGTAGCCTCACCTCCAGCCCCATGTAGCCTCATTCCAGCCCCATGTAGCCTCACCTCCAGCCCCATGTAGCCTCACCTCCAGCCCCATGTAGCCTCAAATCCAGCCCCATGTAGCCTCATCTCCAGCCCAATGTAGCCTCAACTCCAGCCCCATGTAGCCTCAACTCCAGCCCCATGTAGTCTCAACTCCAGCCCCATGTAGCCTCATCTCCAGCCCCATGTACTCTCATCTCCAGCCCCATACAGCCCCAACTCCAGCCCTATACAGCCCCATACAGCCTCATATCCAGCCCCATACAGCCTCATCTCCAGCCCCATGTAGCCTCAACTCCAGCCCCATGTAGACTCAACTCCAGCCCCATGTAGCCTCAATTCCAGCCCCATGTAGCCTCATCTCCAGCCCCATGTACTCTCATCTCCAGCCCCATACAGTCCCAACTCCAGCCCTATACAGCCCCATACAGCCTCATATCCAGCCCCATGTACCCTCATCTCCAGCCCCATGTAGCCTCAACTCCAGCCCCTTGTAGTCTCAACTCCAGCCCCAATAATTCTCATATCCAGCCCCATGTAGCCTCCTCTCCAGCCCCATGTAGCCTCATCTCCAGCCCCATGTAATTATCATCTCCAGCCCCATGTAGCCTCATCTCCAGCCCCATGTAGCCTCATCTCCAGCCCCATGTAGAATCAACTCCAGCCCCAATAATTATCTTCTCCAGCCCCTTGTAGTCTCAACTCCAGCCCCAATAATTATCTTCTCCAGCCCCTTGTAGTCTCAACTCCAGCCCCATGTAATTCTCATCTCCAGCCCCATGTAGTCTCAGATCCAGCCGCATGTAGCCTCCTCTCCAGCCCCATGTAGCCTCATATCCAGCCCCATATAGACTCATCTCCAGCCCCATTAATTCTCATCTCCAGCCCTATGTAGCCTCATCTCCAGCCCCATTAAGTCTCAGCTCCACCTCCAGAACCATGTAGCCTCATCTCCAGAACCATGTAGCCTCATCTCCAGCCCCATATAGACTCATCTCCAGCCCCATATAGACTCAACTCCAGCCCCATATAGACTCATCTCCAGCCCCATGTAGACTCATCTCCAGCCCCATGTAGCCTCATCTCCAGCCCCATGTAGCCTCATTCCAGCCCCATGTAGCCTCACCTCCAGCCCCATGTAGCCTCATCTCCAGCCCCATGTAGCCTCAACTCCAGCCCCATGTAGCCTCTTCTCTGGCCCCATGTAGCCTCTTCTCTGGCCCCATGTAGCCTCAACTCCGGCCCCATTAATTACCATTCCAGCCCCATGTAGCCTCACCTCCAGCCCCATATAGACTCATCTCCAGCCCCATATAGACTCATCTCCAGCCCCATATAGCCTCATCTCCAGCCCCATGTAGCCTCATCTCCAGCCCCATGTAGACTCATCTCCAGCCCCATATAGACTCATCTCCAGCCCCATATAGACTCAACTCCAGCCCCATATAGACTCATCTCCAGCCCCATATAGACTCATCTCCAGCCCCGTATAGACTCATCTCCAGCCCCGTATAGACTCATCTCCAGCCCCATGTAGCCTCAGCTCCAGCCCCATGTAGCCTCATCTCCAGCCCCATGTAGACTCATCTCCAGCCCCATGTAGACTCATCTCCAGCCCCATGTAGACTTATCTCCAGCCCCATGTAGACTCATCTCCAGCCCCATGTAGCCTCATCTCCAGCCCCATGTAGACTCATCTCCAGCCCCATATAGCCTCATCTCCAGCCCCATGTAGACTCATCTCCAGCCCCATATAGACTCATCTCCAGCCCCATATAGACTCATCTCCAGCCTCATTTAGACTCATCTCCAGCCCCATATAGACTCATCTCCAGCCCCATGTAAACTCATCTCCAGCCCCATATAGACTCAACTCCAGCCCCATATAGACTCATCTCCAGCCCCATATAGACTCATCTCCAGCCCCATGTAGCCTCATCTCCAGCCCCATGTAGACTCATATCCAGCCCCATATAGCCTCACCTCCAGCCCCATGTAGCCTCATCTCCAGCCCCATGTAGCCTCAAATCCAGCCCCATGTAGCCTCATCTCCAGCCCCATGTAGCCTCAACTCCAGCCCCATGTAGCCTCAACTCCAGCCCCATGTAGCCTCATCTCCAGCCCCATGTACTCTCATCTCCAGCCCCATACAGCCCCAACTCCAGCCCTATACAGCCCCATACAGCCTCATATCCAGCCCCATACAGCCTCATCTCCAGCCCCATGTAGCCTCAACTCCAGCCCCATGTAGCCTCAATTCCAGCCCCATGTAGCCTCAATTCCAGCCCCATGTAGCCTCACCTCCAGCCCCATGTACTCTCATCTCCAGCCCCATGCAGTCCCAACTCCAGCCCTATACAGCCTCATATCCAGCCCCATGTAGCCTCATCTCCAGCCCCATGTAGCCTCATCTCCAGCCCCTTGTAGTCTCAACTCCAGCCCCAATAATTATCATATCCAGCCCCATGTAGCCTCCTCTCCAGCCCCATGTAGCCTCATCTCCAGCCCCATGTAATTCTCATCTCCAGCCCCATGTAGCCTCATCTCCAGCCCCATGTAGCCTCATCTCCAGCCCCATGTAGCCTCATCTCCAGCCCCATATAGAATCAACTCCAGCCCCAATAATTATCTTCTCCAGCCCCATGTAATTCTCATCTCCAGCCCCATGTAGTCTCAGATCCAGCCGCATGTAGCCTTCTCTCCAGCCCCATGTAGCCTCATATCCAGCCCCATATAGACTCATCTCCGGACCCATGTACTCTCAACTCCAGCCCCATGTAGCCTCCGCTCCAGCCCCATGTAGCCTCATATCCAGCCCCATTAAGTCTCAGCTCCAGCCCTATGTAGCCTCATCTCCAGCCCCATTAAGTCTCAGCTCCACCTCCAGAACCATGTAGCCTCATCTCCAGAACCATGTAGCCTCATCTCCAGCCCCATATAGACTCAACTCCAGCCCCATATAGACTCATCTCCAGCCCCATATAGACTCATCTCCAGCCCCATGTAGACTCATCTCCAGCCCCATGTAGACTCATCTCCAGCCCCATGTAGACTCATCTCCAGCCCCATGTAGCCTCAACTCCAGCCCCATGTAGACTCAACTCCAGCACCATTAATTCTCATCTCCAGCCCCATGTAGCCTCATCCCCAGCCCCATGTAGTCTCAGCTCCAGCCCCATGTAGCCTCATCCAGCTAAGTAGCCAGGCATCAACTGACTCAGTTCATTTAAACAATGTATGATGTTAACATCCTCAGAGTGTGTATGGAGTGATACATAGATCATGGCATGGCTAAATACATTTCTCTACACTTCAATCACCTAGGCCTAATCCCCAAATGGCACCCTATTCCCTATATAGTCCACTAAGAGTAGTGTGCTTTGTAGGGAATCTGGTGCCATTTGGGATGTAGTCAAGGCCTCTGTAATCCTGAGGACGACGTGCAGCATTAGGACGTAAGAGCAGATATGCGTAGTATTAGGTTATAACAGCAGACTCTTAATGGACCGAGAGAGAGAGGGGAGGGGGAGGAAGAGGGGGGGGGAGGAAGAGGGGGAGGGAGAGGGAGAGGGAGAGGGGAGAGGGGGAGGGAGAGGGTGGAGGGAGGGGGGGGGGTGTGGAGGAGGGAGAGAGAGGGAGAGGGGGTGGAGGGGCAGGGGAGAGAGAGGGGGGGGAGAGAGAGGGGAGGGAGAGAGGATGGGGGATAGAGGGAGAGGGAGGGAGGGGCTGGAGAGAGGGAGAGGGGGAGGGGGAGGGAGAAGGGGAGGGAGGCAGGGAGAGGGGGAGAAAGGGGGAGGGAGGCAGAGGGAGAGAGGAGGGGGGGTACAAGGTGAGATGGGTCCTAGCCATACAGAGAGGCTGATTGGATTACCCAGCAGACTGGTATGAAATCATCACACACACACACTCCTTGTTATCACCTACACACTCCTTGTTATCACCTACACAACTCTGATTCCCTATCAAACACATAGACACTCCTTGTTATCACCTACACACTCCTTGTTATCACCTACACACTCCTTGTTATCACATACACACTCCTTGTTATCACCTACACTCTCCTTGTTATCACACACACACTCCTTGTTATCACACACACACTCCTTGTTATCACCTACACACTCCTTGTTATCACCTACACACTCCTTGTTATCACATACACACTCCTTGTTATCACATACACACTCCTTGTTATCACATACACACTCCTTGTTATCACACACACTCCTTGTTATCACCTACACACTCCTTGTTATCACCTACACTCTCCTTGTTATCACCTACACAACTCTGATTCCCTATCAAACACATAGACTGCCATACCGGATTACTAAACATTTTATCTACCTAATTAAATTGGCAAATTAATACTTTCATACACTGGCTCGTTCATTCCACATTATAGAGGTTGTGTCCTACAGAAATTAATCTAATTTCCATTTCATTCAACGGTATATCTGTGATGTGGTATCATCATGTAATTTAAAGATTAGGGTTATAGTGATTTGAGGTCTGAGAGGAGAATCCTCTCCTCTCAGACTGGGGGATGGGGGACCAGGGACAGTGCAGTGGGGCCCTTAGGATGGGGGGGGGGGGTAAGAGGAGAGAAGAAACTGGGCCTGATTCACCTTGACGGAACCTTGGTCTCCTGTCATGCAATATTAGCCCTGAAAAATACCCCCTGAATTCAGCTAGCCCCTGCACACCACGCACTCTCTCTGTCTCTGAACTCAGCGTTCACAGCTAGCAGCCACGAGGCTATTCCTCCACCATGCAGCTGATGTCCTAGACTATTGTTCTATTGTATTGTAATGTTAATCACGGTCATGTTACACAATGGAGGGATGGAGGGATGGCCACAGCATGTATTTATTTCATTTAACATTTATTTAACTAGGCAAGTCAATTAAGAACAAATTCTTATTTATAATCACGGCCTACCAAAAGGAAAAAAGGCTCCTGCGAGGACCGAGGCTGCGATTAAAATGTAAAATATAGGACAAAAAAAAACACACAATCACAACAAGAGAGACACCATGGTAGCAACACAACATGGTAGCAACACATGACAACAGCATGGTAGCAACACAACATGGTAGCAACACAACATGGTAGCAACACATGACAACAACATGGTAGCAACACAACATGGTAGCAACACAACATGGTAACAACACAACATGGTAGCACCACAACATGGTAGCAGCACAACATGGCAGCAACACAACATGGCAGCAACACAACATGGTAGCAACACAACATGGCATCAGCACAACATGGTAGTATCTAGACTACATCCATTCACGTTGTTATGTTGATTTTACAGTACAGTGGTCATGTGCTGAATGTAGAGACAGTGGGAGTGGCCATGTGCTGAATGTAGAGACAGTGGGAGTGGTCATGTGCTGAATGTAGAGACAGTGGGAGTGGCCATGTGCTGAATGTAGAGACAGTGGGAGTGGTCATGTGCTGAATGTAGAGACAGTGGGAGTGGCCATGTGCTGAATGTAGAGACAGTGGGAGTGGTCATGTGCTGAATGTAGAGACAGTGGGAGTGGCCATGTGCTGAATGTAGAGACAGTGGGAGTGGCCATGTGCTGAATGTAGAGACAGTGGGAGTGGTCATGTGCTGAATGTAGAGACAGTGGGAGTGGCCATGTGCTGAATGTAGAGACAGTGGGAGTGGCCATGTGCTGAATGTAGAGACAGTGGGAGTGGTCATGTGCTGAATGTAGAGACAGTGGGAGTGGCCATGTGCTGAATGTAGAGACAGTGGGAGTGGTCATGTGCTGAATGTAGAGACAGTGGGCGTGGTCATGTGCTGAATGTAGAGACAGTGGGAGTGGCCATGTGCTGAATGTAGAGACAGTGGGAGTGGTCATGTGCTGAATGCAGGGACAGTACAGTGGCCATGTGCTGAATGCAGGGACAGTACAGTGGCCATGTGCTGAATGCAGGGACAGTACAGTGGTCATGTACTGAATGCAGGGACAGTGGGAGTGGCCATGTGCTGAATGCAGGGACAGTACAGTGGTCATGTACTGAATGTAGAGACAGTGGGAGTGGCCATGTGCTGAATGCAGGGACAGTACAGTGGTCATGTACTGAATGCAGGGACAGTACAGTGGTCATGTACTGAAAGCCTGGACAGTACGGTGGTCATGTGCTGAATGCAGGGACAGTACGGTGGTCATGTACTGAATGCAGGGACAGTACAGTGGCCATGTGCTGAATGCAGGGACAGTACAGTGGTCATGTACTGAATGTAGAGACAGTGGGAGTGGCCATGTGCTGAATGCAGGGACAGTACAGTGGTCATGTACTGAATGCAGGGACAGTACGGTGGTCATGTGCTGAATGCAGGGACAGTACGGTGGTCATGTGCTGAATGCAGGGACAGTACAGTGGTCATGTACTGAATGTAGAGACAGTGGGAGTGGTCATGTACTGAATGCAGGGACAGTAAAGTGGTCATGTGCTGAATGCAGGGACAGTACAGTGGTCATGTACTGAATGCAGGGACAGTACAGTGGTCATGTACTGAATGCAGGGACAGTAAAGTGGTCATGTGCTGAATGCAGGGACAACACCAGAGTTCTTGGAAAAAGTTATATTTGAGATGCACTTCTTGACAAAGGTTAAATTTGACAAAGGTGAGTTTTCTAGAAATGGCAGAATATGCTCTTTCTGATAATTTAAAGAAATCACAATGTCTTACCTGCGTCTGTCAATTCCAAACTGCACTCGTCTCTACATGCACAATTTGAAAACAGATAATATTGTCACTAATCAGATTTTTGTAAATTTAATCTAGTCTTCAGGCTAACTCTTATTATATATTAAATTAGTTTAGGTGTAGTTCCGTGGTAGTTTAGGTGTAGTTTGGGTATAGTTTGGCTATAGTTTGGGTGTAGTTTGGGTATTGTTTAGGTGTAGTTTGGGTATAGTTTGGGTATAGTTTGGGTGTAGTTTGGGTGTAGTTTGGGTATAGTTTGGGTATAGTTTGGGTATAGTTTAGGTGTAGTTTCAATGGACCGCTGTGCAGGCTGACTGGCAACGTTTGTTTCCCCTTGCTCATCACCTTCGATAGAGTCAAGGATATGTTTTGCATTATTCTAAAAGGCCTATTGCAACACCCAGCATGTTTTCGATACATGTGATTAGTAATAGAGTTATAGCCAATATAAAACAGTCCTGTAACAGCTTCTTTATTTTTACAAAGTAAAACGTCAAAAAGATCCAACCTGCAAGGCACGCGGTCAAATTATTAACATGAGCGCCAACGATGATAAGAGAATGGTATCAACCTGCAAGGCGCGCGGTCAAATTATTAACATGAGCGCCAACGATGATAAGAGAATGGTATCAACCTGCAAGGCGCGCGGTCAAATTATTAACATGAGCGCCAACGATGATAAGAGAATGGTATCAACCTGCAAGGCGCGCGGTCAAATTATTAACATGAGCGCCGATGATGATAAATAGGCATAACACAAACTCATCATTACACTATTGTCGTTCTTAATTCATTCAACCTCTTCACCCTCCTTATCATTCACTTAGGCCTAATTTAAATTCAATTGTAAAGTAATGTGCACAATAATCACCCATTCATCCATTTGTCATTCATTCAATGAGGAGAGAGAGAGACACATTAGCGCCTGGCTGGGTACCAACGTCCTACAGCACATTGTCTTGGAGCCTGGCTGGGTACCAACGTCCTACAGCACATTGTCTTGGAGCCTGGCTGGGTACCAACGACCTACAGCACATTGTCTTGGAGCCTGGCTGGGTACCAACGTCCTACAGAACATGGTCTTGGAGCCTGGCTGGGTACCAACATCCTACAGCACATTGTCTTGGAGCCTGGCTGGGTACCAACATCCTACAGCACATTGTCTTGGAGCCTGGCTGGGTACCATGGACCTACAGCACATTGTCTTGGAGCCTGGCAGGGTACCAACGTCCTACAGCACATTGTCTTGGAGCCTGGCTGGGTACCAACGTCCTACAGAACATTGTCTTGGAGCCTGGCTGGCTACCAACATCCTACAGCACATTGTCTTGGAGCCTGGCTGGGTACCATGGACCTACAGCACATTGTCTTGGAGCCTGACTGGGTACCAACATCCTACAGCACATTGTCTTGGAGCCTGGCTGGGTACCAACGTCCTACAGCACATTGTCTTGGAGCCTGGCTGGGTACCAACGACCTACAGCACATTGTCTTGGAGCCTGGCTGGGTACCAACGTCCTACAGCACATTGTCTTGGAGCCTGGCTGGGTACCAACGTCCTACAGCACATTGTCTTGGAGCCTGGCTGGGTACCAACGTCCTACAGAACATTGTCTTGGAGCCTGGCTGGGTACCATGGTCCTACAGCACATTGTCTTGGAGCCTGGCTGGGTACCAACGTCCTACAGCACATTGTCTTGGAGCCTGGCTGGGGACCAACGTCCTACAGCACATTGTCTTGGAGCCTGGCTGGGTACCAACGTCCTACAACACATTGTCTTGGAGCCTGGCTGGGTACCAACATCCTACAGCACATTGTCTTGGAGCCTGGCTGGGTACCAACATCCTACAGCACATTGTCTTGGAGCCTGGCTGGGTACCATGGACCTACAGCACATTGTCTTGGAGCCTGGCTGGGTACCAACGTCCTACAGGACATTGTCTTGGAGCCTGGCTGGGTACCAACGTCCTACAGCACATTGTCTTGGAGCCTGACTGGGTACCAACGTCCTACAGCACATTGTCTTGGAGCCTGGCTGGGTACCAACATCCTACAACACATTGTCTTGGAGCCTGGCTGGGTACCAACATCCTACAGCACATTGTCTTGGAGCCTGGCTGGGTACCAACATCCTACAGCACATTGTCTTGGAGCCTGGCTGGGTACAAACGTCCTACAGCACATTGTCTTAAAGCATGACTGGGTACCAACATCCTACAGCACATTGTCTTGGAGCCTGGCTGGGTACCAACGTCCTACAGCACATTGTCTTGGAGCCTGGCTGGGTACCAACGTCCTACAGCACATTGTCTTGGAGCCTGACTGGGTACCAATGTCCTACAGCACATTGTCTTGGAGCCTGACTGGGTACCAACGTCCTACAGCACATTGTCTTGGAGCCTGGCTGGGTACCATGGTCCTACAACACATTGTCTTGGAGCCTGGCTGGGTACCAACGTCCTACAGGACATTGTCTTGGAGCCTGGCTGGGTACCAACGTTCTAAAGGACATTGTCTTGGAGCCTGGCTGGGTACCAACGTCCTACAGCACATTGTTTTGGAGCCTGGCTGGGTACCAACATCCTACAGCACATTGTCTTGGAGCCTGGCTGGGTACCAACATCCTACAACACATTGTCTTGGAGCCTGGCTAGGTACCAACATCCTACAGCACATTGTCTTGGAGCCTGGCTGGGTACCAACGTCCTACAGCACATTGTCTTGGAGCCTGGCTGGGTACCAACGTCCTACAGCACATTGTCTTGGAGCCTGGCTGGGTACCAACGTCCTACAGCACATTGTCTTGGAGCCTGGCTGGGTACCATGGTCCTACAGCACATTGTCTTGGAGCCTGGCTGGGTACCATGGTCCTACAGCACATTGTCTTGGAGCCTGGCTGGGTACCATGGTCCTACAGCACATTGTCTTGGAGCCTGGCTCGGTACCAACGTCCTACAAAACATTGTCTTGGAGCCTGGCTGGGTACCAACGTCCTACAGCACATTGTCTTGGAGCCTGGCTGGGTACCAACGTCCTACAGCACATTGTCTTGGAGCCTGGCTGGGTACCAACATCCTACAGCACATTGTCTTGGAGCCTGGCTGGGTACCAACATCCTACAGCACATTGTCTTGGTGGGTAAGTTGGAAAAAGGTGTGAAAAAACAGGTTAAAAGGCTGTTTGTTATTTCAAAATTCTGACTGAGCAGTGTAAAATACAAATATTTAGGAAAAGTCAGGGAAGGAGCAGGACATTACAGTTTTTTGTGGCTGATTTATTTTATATACAAAATCAGACGGCAGTGGATGTTGGCCTGTGGCACTTACATTACATTTTACATTTAAGTCATTTAGCAGACGCTCTTATCCAGAGCGACTTACAAATTGGTGCTTTCACCTTATGACATCCAGTGGAACAGCCACTTTACAATAGTGCATCTAGGTCTTTTAAGGGGGGGAGGGGAGAAGGATTACTTTATCCTATCCTAGGTATTCCTTAAAGAGGTGGGGTTTCAGGTGTCTCCGGAAGGTGGTGATTGACTCCGCTGTCCTGGCGTCGTGAGGGAGTTTGTTCCACCATTGGGGGGCCAGAGCAGCGAACAGTTTTGACTGGGCTGAGCGGGAACTGTACTTCCTCAGTGGTAGGGAGGCGAGCAGGCCAGAGGTGGATGAACGCAGTGCCCTTGTTTGGGTGTAGGGCCTGATCAGAGCCTGGAGGTAGTGAGGTGCCGTTCCCCTCACAGCTCCGTAGGCAAGCACCATGGTCTTGTAGCGGATGCGAGCTTCAACTGGAAGCCAGTGGAGAGAGCGGAGGAGCGGGGTGACGTGAGAGAACTTGGGAAGGTTGAACACCAGACGGGCTGCGGCGTTCTGGATGAGTTGTAGGGGTTTAATGGCACAGGCAGGGAGCCCAGCCAACAGCGAGTTGCAGTAATCCAGACGGGAGATGACGAGTGCCTGGATTAGGACCTGCGCCGCTTCCTGTGTGAGGCAGGGTCGTACTCTGCGGATGTTGTAGAGCATGAACCTACAGGAACGGGCCACCGCCTTGATGTTATTTGAGAACGACAGGGTGTTGTCCAGGATCACGCCAAGGTTCTTAGCGCTCTGGGACGAGGACACAATGGAGTTGTCAACCGTGATGGCGAGATCATGGAACGGGCAGTCCTTCCCGGGAGGAAGAGCAGCTCCGTCTTGCCGAGGTTCAGCTTGAGGTGATGATCCGTCATCCACACTGATATGTCTGCCAGACATGCAGAGATGCGATTCGCCACCTGGTCGTCAGAAGGGGGAAAGGGAGAAGATTAATTGTGTGTCGTCTGCATAGCAATGATAGGAGAGACCATGTGAGGTTATGACAGAGCCAAGTGACTTGGTGTATAGCGAGAATAGGAGAGGGCCTAGAACAGAGCCCTGGGGGACACCAGTGGTGAGAGCACGTGGTGAGGAGACGGATTCTCGCCACGCCACCTGGTAGGAGCGACCTGTCAGGTAGGACGCAATCCAAGCGTGGGCCGCGCCGGAGATGCCCAACTCGGAGAGGGTGGAGAGGAGGATCTGATGGTTCACAGTATCGAAGGCAGCCGATAGGTCTAGAAGGATGAGAGCAGAGGAGAGAGAGTTAGCTTTAGCAGTGCGGAGCGCCTCCGTGATACAGAGAAGAGCAGTCTCAGTTGAATGACTAGTCTTGAAACCTGACTGATTTGGATCAAGAAGGTCATTCTGAGAGAGATAGCGGGAGAGCTGGCCAAGGACGGCACGTTCAAGAGTTTTGGAGAGAAAAGAAAGAAGGGATACTGGTCTGTAGTTGTTGACATCGGAGGGATCGAGTGTAGGTTTTTTCAGAAGGGGTGCAACTCTCGCTCTCTTGAAGACGGGAGGGACGTAGCCAGCGGTCAGGGATGAGTTGATGAGCGAGGTGAGGTAAGGGAGAAGGTCACCGGAGATGGTCTGGAGAAGAGAGGAGGGGATAGGGTCAAGCGGGCAGGTTGTTGGGCGGCCGGCCGTCACAAGACGTGAGATGTCATCTGGAGAGAGAGGGGAGAAAGAGGTCAGAGCACAGGGTAGGGCAGTGTGAGCAGAACCAGCGGTGTCGTTTGACTTAGCAAACGAGGATCGGATGTCGTCGACCTTCTTTTCAAAATGGTTGACGAAGTCATCTGCAGAGAGGGAGGAGGGGGAGGGGAGGAGGATTCAAGAGGGAGGAGAAGGTGGCAAAGAGCTTCCTAGGGTTAGAGGCAGATGCTTGGAATTTAGAGTGGTAGAAAGTGGCTTTAGCAGCAGAGACAGAGGAGGAAAATGTAGAGAGGAGGGAGTGAAAGGATGCCAGGTCCGCAGGGAGGCGAGTTTTCCTCCATTTCCGCTCGGCTGCCCGGAGCCCACTTCTAGTGTTTAACAGGTTAACATTCACCTCATGCTCCTAGACCTTAGTGGCGCTTTTTACACCATCGACCAGCACATTATTTTGGAAAGATTGGAATCTGTAATTGGCCTACGTGGACAAATTCTTGCCTGGTTTAAATCCTATCTGTCAGGAAGGTATCAATTAGTCTCTGTGCATGGTTTGTCCTGTGAGAAATCAATGGTACGTTTTAGTATTCCTCAAGGTTCCGTTCTGTGACCACTATTGTTTTAACTATATAAGTCAACTTCCAATGCTATGCAGACGACACAAAACTGCACACTCTGATGAAACCCCAAAATTGCCTACCCTGGAGGCCTGTGTTTCAGACATAAGTGGATGGCGGATTTAAAAAACATCAACATTTAAAGTTGGACAAAACAGAGATGTTAGTTCTAAGTCCCAAGAAAAAAAGAAATCTGCTGTCTGATTTGAAAATGAATCTTGATGGTTGTACAGTCGTGTCAAATAAAACTGTGAAGGAGTTCATCGTTACTCTGAACTAGGGTTACAAAGGGTCGGAAACCTTCTGGGAAGTTTCCAGCATTTTTTCCAGAAATTTTCCATGGGAAGTTATTAAGCCCGGGAATTTGGGGAATATTTTTTATATATATATATATATATATTTTTTTAAGTTAACCATGAACCTATTTTTGTGGGATACACATAAGACAATTCTAGGACTTTTTGTTTTTGTTTTGTTAAACTATCCCCAATTCAATGGAATTGCAACCCTCTGCATGCACAGTGCACTCTTCCATCACATGCACAGTGCATTCTTCCATCACATGCACAGTGCATTCTTCCATCACATGCACAGTGCATTCTTCCATCACATGCACAGTGCACTCTTCCATCACATGCACAGTGCATTCTTCCATCACATGCACAGTGCATTCTTCCATCACATGCACAGTGCATTCTTCCATCACATGCACAGTGCACTCTTCCATCACATGCACAGTGCATTCTTCCATCACATGCACAGTGCATTCTTCCATCACATGTACAGGGGATTTTCAAGATCTTGCGCACTAATGAGATGCTATTGAGCCCACACTACTACACTGTCTGAGCCCAGGACGTACATGCTTTCTGGTAAGTTTTGATTACATTACTGGGTGGGATGAATAGATTTTATATGACATACATGATTTTTGATAACTAGCAAATAGTAGTCTACAGCAAAGTGTGTTTAAAATCATTTAGCCTGCTAACTGAGTGTTAATTCACCTGTTTCCATACATGTTTCATTGTAAAACATTTATCTTACAAAGGAGTTGTTTAATCTAGCTGCTTAACTATTTATCTGTACATGGAATTGTATTTGGGTTTTTTTTTTACCAAAAAAAATCTAATCGTGACAGGAAAATTCCACGGGTACTATCTGATGGGTGGAGACATTTCACTGCAGCTATAATGTAGAAGGAAAAGCTGTGTACATTTGCAAATACTGTGCCAAATCATATGTGAAGAATACAACAAAGATGCAGAATCATCTGATCCAAGTGCATAAAGTTCCCTCAGCGCTCACAACAAGCAACCTCTGACAAAAGACAATTCGAGATGAAAATGATGAATCAGACACAGTATCTATAGCAACAGCTCATGGTCCTCCTGGAATCAGAATACAAAAATTTGACTCAATGGAGGAACGTAGTCAGAGAAATGCTGATGAATGTCTTGCTCGAGCTGTGTCTGCAACTGGTTCACCTCTGGTGCTCACAGGCAATGTGTATTGGAAGAGATTTCTGAATGTTCTCCGCCCAGCATACACCCCTCCAACCAGACATTATTGATCTACTCATTTGCTGGATGCAGAATTCAACAGAGTTCAAGTGAAGGTCAAGCAAATCATAGAGAAAGCAGACTGTATTGCAATCATCTCTGATGGGTAGTAAAATGTTTGTGGGCAAGCAAGAATTAACTACATCATCTCCACCCCTCAACCAGTATTCTACAAGAGCACAGACACAAGGGACAAAAGACACACCGGTATCTACATTGCAGATGAGCTGAAGGCAGTCATCAATGACCTTGGACCACAGAAGGTACATATTTGCACTGGTGACAGACAACGCTGCGAACATGAAGGCTGCTTGGTCTAAATGGAGGAGTCTTACCCTCTAAAGTGGAGGAGTCTTACCCTCACATCACACCCATTGGCTGTGCTGCTCATGCATTGAATCTGCTCCTCAAGAACATCATGGCACTGAAAACAATGGATACACTCCACAAGAGAACCAAGGAAATGGTTAGGTATGTGAAGGGTCATCAAGTTATAGCAGCAATCTACCTCACCAAGCGAAGTGAGAAGAATAAGAGCACCACATTGAAGCTGCCCAGCAACACCCGTTGGGGTGGTGTCATCATGTTTGACAGTATCCTTAAGGGGAAGGAGTCTCCCCAAGAAATACAATTCTGGCAAATTCGTTCGCAATGAGCCATGCGGCCCAAACTGTTGCATATACCCTGACTCTGCGTGCAATGAACGCAAGAGAAGTGAGACAATTTCACCTGGTAAATATTGCCTGCTAACCTGTATTTCTTTTAGCTAAATATGCAGGTTTAAAAATATATACTTCTGTGTATTGATTTTAAAGAAAGGCATTGGCGTTTATGTTTAGGTACAGTCGGTCAACGATTGTGCTTTTTTCGCAAATGAGCATTTGTTAAATCACCCCCCAGCGTTGCATCGGGGGGGCAGGGTAGCCTAGTGGTTAGAGCGTTGGACTAGTAACCGGAAGGTTGCAAGTTCAAATCCCCGAGCTGACAAGGTACAAATCTGTCGTTCTGCCCCTGAACAGGCAGTTAACCCACTGTTCCTAGGCCAGTTAACCAACTGTTCCTAGACCAGTTAACCCACTGTTCCTAGACCAGTTAACCCACTGTTCCTAGACCAGTTAACCCACTGTTCCTAGACCAGTTAACCCACTGTTCCTAGGCCAGTTAACCCACTGTTCCTAGGCCAGTTAACCCACTGTTCCTAGACCAGTTAACCCACTGTTCCTAGGCCAGTTAACCCACTGTTCCTAGGCCAGTTAACCCACTGTTCCTAGGCCAGTTAACCCACTGTTCCTAGACCAGTTAACCCACTGTTCCTAGACCAGTTAACCCACTGTTCCTAGACCAGTTAACCCACTAGGCCGTCATTGAAAATAAGAATTTGTTCTTAACGGACTTGCCTAGTTAAATAAAGGTAAAAAAAAAACTAAAAAATATGCAACGCAGATAAACTAGTAATATCATCAACCATGTGTAATTAAACTAAACTAGTGTTTATGATTGATTGATTATTTTTTATAAGATAAGTTTAATGCTAGCTAGCAACTTACTTTGGCTTCTACTGCATTCGCTTAACAGGCAGACTACTCGTGGAGTGCAATGAGAGGCAGGTGGTTAGAGCGTTGGACTAGTTAACTGTAAGGTTGTGAGTTCAAACCCCCGAGCTGACAAGGTACAAATCTGTCGTTCTGCCCCTGAACAGGCACTTAACCCACCGTTCCTAGACCAGTTAACCCACTGTTCCTAGACCAGTTAACCCACCGTTCCTAGACCAGTTAACCCACCGTTCCTAGACCAGTTAACCCACCGTTCCTAGACCAGTTAACCCACCGTTCCTAGACCAGTTAACCCACCGTTCCTAGACCAGTTAACCCACCGTTCCTAGGCCAGTTAACCCACCGTTCCTAGGCTATCATTGAAAATAAGAATGTGTTCTTAATTAACTGACTTGTTAAATAAAGTTGTATAAAAAAATAAAAATACAGATTGTTATGAAAACTTGAAATCGGCCCTAATTAAATCGGCCATTCAGATTAATCAGTCGAACTCTAGTACATACCTACACGTATGCTACGGTCACAAGGCCTCCTTATTGTGCCTAGAATTTCAAAAAGCTGGAGGCAGGGATTTTTCCTACAGAGCTACATTTTTATGCAATGGTCTGCCTATCCATGAGAGTTGCAGACTCGGTCTCGACCTAAGTATTTACTGAAGACTCATCTCTTCAGTAGGTCCTATTATTGAGTGTAGTCTGGCCCAGGGGTACAAAGGCGAACGGCAAGGCAATGGAGTGACCAACCACCCTTGCTGTCTCTGCCTGTCCGGCTCCCCTATCGCCACTGGGATTCTTTGACCTCTGACCCTTTTACAGGGCTGAGTCACTGGCTTGCTCGCGCTCTTCCGTCCTCCCTGTACTCGGGCTCGTGCGGTGGGGGAGATCTTCGTGGGCTATACTCAGCCTTGTCTCAGGGTAGTAAGTTAGTGGTCTGATCACATCCCATTGGTGGTGTCGGGGCTGTGCTTTGCCAAAGTGAGTTATATCCATCCCCCCAGTCTCAGTCTCCTGAATCTATGTTGCTATAGTCTATATGCCAGGGGGCTAGGGTCAGTCTGTTATATCTGGTGTAATTCTACTGTCTTATCTGGTGTCTTGTGTGATCTTAGATATGCTCCCTCTAATTCTCCTATCTCTCTCTCCCCCTCCCGGAATGACCTGATCCCTAGGACCATGTATCGGGTCTACCTGGCCTAATGACTCCTGGCTGTCTCCAGTCCACCTCGTCGTGCTGCTGATCCAGTTTCTGCTGTTCTGCCTGTGGCTATGGAACCCTGACCTGCTCACCAGAAGTGCTACCTTGTCATGCTGCTGCTTCAGTTTCAACGCGCTACCTTGCCCCTCTCCCTCTCCTTCCCTCTCCCACTCTACCACACCTGCTGTCTCGACCTCTGAATGCTCGGCTATGAAAAACCAACTGACATTAACTCCCGGTGTGCTGACCTCTTGCACCCTCTACAACCACTGTGATTATTATTTGACCCTGCCGGCCTTTCTGAATGTTTGAACATCTTGAAGAAGGAGCTGGCCTTAATGGTCAGGGATTTTATCATCTTAATGACCTTAATGGCCATGTACTCTTAACTCCACACGGCACAGCCAGAAGAGGACTTGTCACCCCTCAGAGCCTGGTTCCTGTCTAGATTTCTTAATAGGTTCCTCCCTTTCTAGGGAGTTTTTCCTAGCCACCGTGCTTCTACATCTTTGGGGCTGATTTATTGGGGTTGGGGTTTTAGGCTGGGTTTCTGTATAAGCACTTTGTGACAAATGTTGATGTAAAAATGGCTCTATAAATACATTTGATTGATTGATTGAGTGATTGGCGCGTACTCAGAGCATGTGCTGATCAGCTGGCAAGTGTCTCCACTGACATTTTCAACCTCTCCCTGACCCAGTCTGTAATACCTACATGTTTCAAGCAGTCCCTGTGCCCAAGAGCGCCAAAATGACCTGTCTAAATGACAACACACTCCAGATAACCCTAAATCCATACAGTAGACTCCACAAAACCCTATAGCCATACAGTACACTCCGCAAGGCTCTATAGCCATACAGTATACTCCACATAACCCTAAATGACTGTAGCCCCATAGCCGTCACATGTGCAGCCATGAAATGCTTTGAAAGGCTGGTAACATCAACACCATCATCCCAGACACCCTGGGCGCACTCCAATTTGCATACGTCCCCAACAGATCCACAGATGATGCAATCTATAAAGCACTCCATACTGCCCTCTCCCACCTGGACAAGAGTTCCTTGACTACAGATCAGCATTCAACACCATAGTGCCTCATCACTAAGCTCAGGACTCTGGGCCTGAACACCTCCCTCTGGAGCAGTAGCAGCAGAATACAGGGAGCAGTAGTAGCATAATACAGGGAGCAGTAGCAGCAGAATACAGGGAGCAGTAGCAGCAGAATACAGGGAGCAGTAGCAGCAGAATACAGGGAGCAGTAGCAGCAGAATACAGGGAGCAGTAGAATACAGGGAGCAGTAGCAGCAGAATACAGGGAGCAGTAGCAGTAGAATACAGGGAGCAGTAGAATACAGGGAGCAGTAGCAGCAGAATACAGGGAGCAGTAGCAGCAGAATACAGGGAGCAGTAGCAGCAGAATACAGGGAGCAGTAGCAGCAGAATACAGGGAGCAGTAGCAGCAGAATACAGGGAGAAGTAGAATACAGGGAGCAGTAGCAGCAGAATACAGGGAGCAGTAGAATACAGGGAGCAGTAGAATACAGGGAGCAGTAGAATACAGGGAGCAGTAGAATACAGGGAGCAGTAGCAGCAGAATACAGGGAGCAGTAGCAGTAGAATACAGGGAGCAGTAGAATACAGGGAGCAGTAGCAGCAGAATACAGGGAGCAGTAGCAGCAGAATACAGGGAGCAGTAGCAGCAGAATACAGGGAGCAGTAGAATACAGGGAGCAGTAGCAGCAGAATACAGGGAGCAGTAGCAGCAGAATACAGGGAGCAGTAGCAGCAGAATACAGGGAGCAGTAGCAGCATAACACAGGGAGCAGTAGCAGCAGAATACAGGGAGCAGTAGCAGCAGAATACAGGGAGCAGTAGCAGCAGAATACAGGGAGCAGGAGCAGTAGAATACAGGGAGCAGTAGCAGCAGAATACAGGGAGCAGTAGCAGCAGAATACAGGGAGCAGTAGCAGCAGAATACAGGGAGCAGTAGCAGCAGAATACAGGGAGCAGTAGCAGCAGAATACAGGGAGCAGTAGCAGCAGAATACAGGGAGCAGTAGCAGCAGAATACAGGGAGCAGTAGCAGCAGAATACAGGGAGCAGTAGCAGCAGAATACAGGGAGCAGTAGCAGCAGAATACAGGGAGCAGTAGCAGCAGAATACAGGGAGCAGTAGAATACAGGGAGCAGTAGCAGTAGAATACAGGGAGCAGTAGAATACAGGGAGCAGTAGCAGCAGAATACAGGGAGCAGTAGAATACAGGGAGCAGTAGAATACAGGGAGCAGTAGCAGCAGAATACAGGGAGCAGTAGCAGCAGAATACAGGGAGCAGTAGCAGCAGAATAGAGGGAGCAGTAGAAGCAGAATACAGGGAGCAGTAGATAACAGGGAGCAGTAGCAGCAGAATACAGGGAGCAGTAGAATACAGGGAGCAGTAGAATACAGGGAGCAGTAGCAGCAGAATACAGGGAGCAGTAGAATACAGGGAGCAGTAGCAGCAGAATACAGGGAGCAGTAGCAGCAGAATACGTGGAGCAGTAGCAGCAGAATACAGGGAGCAGTAGCAGCAGAATACAGGGAGCAGTAGCAGCAGAATACAGGGAGCAGTAGAATACAGGGAGCAGTAGAATACAGGGAGCAGTAGCAGCAGAATACAGGGAGCAGTAGCAGCAGAATACAGGGAGCAGTAGCAGCAGAATACAGGGAGCAGTAGCAGCAGAATACGTGGAGCAGTAGCAGCAGAATACAGGGAGCAGTAGCAGCAGAATACAGGGAGCAGTAGCAGTAGAATACAGGGAGCAGTTGCAGCAGAATACAGGGAGCAGTAGCAGCAGAATACAGGGAGCAGTAGCAGCAGAATACAGGGAGCAGTAGCAGTAGAATACAGGGAGCAGTAGCAGCAGAATACAGGGAGCAGTAGCAGCATAACACAGGGAGCAGTAGCAGTAGAATACAGGGAGCAGTAGAATACAGGGAGCAGTAGCAGCAGAATACAGGGAGCAGTAGCAGCAGAATACAGGGAGCAGTAGCAGCAGAATACAGGGAGCAGTAGCAGCAGAATACAGGGAGCAGTAGCAGCAGAATACAGGGAGCAGTAGAATACAGGGAGCAGTAGCAGCAGAATACAGGGAGCAGTAGCAGCAGAATACAGGGAGCAGTAGCAGCAGAATACAGGGAGCGGTAGCAGCAGAATACAGGGAGCAGTAGCAGCAGAATACAGGGAGCAGTAGCAGCAGAATACAGGGAGCAGTAGAATACAGGGAGCAGTAGCAGCAGAATACAGGGAGCAGTAGCAGCAGAATACAGGGAGCAGTAGCAGCAGAATACAGGGAGCGGTAGCAGCAGAATACAGGGAGCAGTAGCAGCAGAATACAGGGAGCAGTAGCAGTAGAATACAGGGAGCAGTAGAATACAGGGAGCAGTAGCAGCAGAATACAGGGAGCAGTAGCAGCAGAATACAGGGAGCAGTAGCAGCATAACACAGGGAACAGTAGCAGCAGAATTCCACACACTCTACATAGCCCTATAGACGTTCAACACACTCCACAAAACCCTATAGCCATACAACACACTCCACATAACCCTATAGCCATACAACACACTCCACATATCTCTATAGCCATACAACACACTCCACATAACCCTATAGCCATACAGTACACTTCACATAACCCTATAGCCATACAACACACTCCACTTATCTCTATAGCCATACAACACACTCCACATATCTCTATAGCCATACAACACACTCCACATATATCTATAGCCATACAACACACTCCACATAACCCTATAGCCATACAACACACTCCACATAACCCTAAAGCCATACAACACACTCCACATAACCCTATAGCCATACAACACACTCCACACAACCCTATAGCCATACAACACACTCCATATAACCCCATAACCATACAACACACTCCACATAACCCTATAGCCATACAACACACTCCACATATCTCTATAGCCGTACAGTACACTCCACATAACCCTATAGCCATACAACACACTCCACATAACCCTATAGCCATACAACACACTACACATAACCCTATAGCCATACACCACACTCCACATAACCCTATAGCCATACAACACACTCCACATAATCCTATAGCCATACAACACACTCCACATAACCCTATAGCCATACAACACACTCCACATAACCCTATAGCCATACAACACACTCCACATAACCCTATAGCCATACAACACACTCCACATATCTCTATAGCCATACAACACACTCCACATATCTCTATAGCCATACAACACACTCCACATATCTCTATAGCCATACAACACACTCCACATAACCCTATAGCCATACAACACACTCCACAAAACCCTATAGCCATACAACACACTCCACATAACCCTATAGCCATACAACACACTCCACATATCTCTATAGCCATACAACACACTCCACATAACCCTATAGCCATACAGTACACTTCACATAACCCTATAGCCATACAACACACTCCACTTATCTCTATAGCCATACAACACACTCCACATATCTCTATAGCCATACAACACACTCCACATAACCCTATAGCCATACAGTACACTTCACATAACCCTATAGCCATACAACACACTCCACTTATCTCTATAGCCATACAACACACTCCACATATCTCTATAGCCATACAACACACTCCACATATATCTATAGCCATACAACACACTCCACATAACCCTATAGCCATACAACACACTCCACATAACCCTAAAGCCATACAACACACTCCACATAACCCTATAGCCATACAACACACTCCACACAACCCTATAGCCATACAACACACTCCATATAACCCCATAACCATACAACACACTCCACATAACCCTATAGCCATACAACACACTCCACATATCTCTATAGCCGTACAGTACACTCCACATAACCCTATAGCCATACAACACACTCCACATAACCCTATAGCCATACAACACACTACACATAACCCTATAGCCATACACCACACTCCACATAACCCTATAGCCATACAACACACTCCACATAATCCTATAGCCATACAACACACTCCACATAACCCTATAGCCATACAACACACTCCACATAACCCTATAGCCATACAACACACTCCACATAACCCTATAGCCATACAACACACTCCACATATCTCTATAGCCATACAACACACTCCACATATCTCTATAGCCATACAACACACTCCACATATCTCTATAGCCATACAACACACTCCACATAACCCTATAGCCATACAACACACTCCACATAACCCTATAGCCATACAGCACACTCCACATAACCCTATAGCCATACAACACACTCCACATAACCCTATAGCCATACAGCACACTCCACATATCTCTATAGCCATACAGCACACTCCACATAACCCTATAGCCATACAACACACTCCACATATCTCTATAGTCATACAGCACACTCCACATAACCCTATAGCCATACAACACACTCCACATAACCCTATAGCCATACAGCACACTCCACATAACCCTATAGCCATACAACACCCTCCACATATCTCTATAGCCATACAACACACTCCACATATCTCTATAGCCATACAACACACTCCACATAACCCTATAGCCATACAACACACTCCACATATCTCTATAGCCATACAACACACTCCACATAACCCTATAGCCATACAACACACTCCACATAACCCTATAGCCATACAACACACTCCACACAACCCTATAGCCATACAACACACTCCACATAACCCTATAGCCATACAACACACTCCACATATGTTTGTCCGGTCACTGTCGGGACGATGTCGTCGATGCACTCATTGACAACGCTAACAACATAGAGGACATTAATACATTCACTCACAACGACCGCTGTCCCATCTGCCCTGGATAGATAAATACACATACTGATACCATTTACTTTGCGCTTAGTTGTCCAAAAGCAGAAGGAACTAATTCCTGTTTGAACACGTTCTTCTTGGCCATGGGCATTCTGAGGTGCCGGCCAGAGGGAGGCCTCTCGAACTGAGGGTGTAGATGGTGGATGAGGTCAGCAACAACATCCAATGCCTTCTTTTTGCTGGCCTTATGGAACAGACTGCTCAAAGGTGCCTGTGGTCGAACAATCACATTGCTGCCTGTGTTTACTATTCTGGTCAGTTTGCTTTCATGCCCTCCATTTCCTGTAGTCTATAATCATCTCCTTTGTCTTGCTGACGTTGAGAGAGAGGTTGTTGTCCTGGCACCACACTGCCAGGTCTGTCTCATCGTCGTCGGTGATCACAACTACCACCGTCGTGTCGTCGGCAAAACATGATAATGGTGTTGGAAGTCATGCGACGCCAAACAGTCATGGGTGAACAGGGAGGTCCGGAGGGACAGGCATGTTGAGGGGTCACCGTATTGAGAGGTAGTGTGGGGGATGTGTCGTTCCCTACCCTCATCACCTGTGGGCGTCCCATCAGGATGCCCAGGATCCAGTTGCAGAGGGAGGTGTTCAGTCCCATGGTTTTTAGCTTAGTGATCAGCTTGGAGGGCACTATAGTGTTGAACGCTGAGCTGTAGTCAATTAACACCATTCTCACGTAGGTGTTCCTTTTGTCCACGAGGGAAAGGGCAGTGTGGAGTGCAAAAGAGATTGTGTCATCTGTGGATCTTTTGGGGCAGTATGCAAATTGGACTGGGTCCAGGTTGTCTGGGATGATGGTGTTGATGTGAGCCAGGACCAGACGGTGAAAGAATGACAGTTGGGTTTCCATTTGTAATCCATGATAGTTTGCAAGACCTGCCAGATCCGACGAGCATCAGAGCCGATGTAGTAGGATTCTTAGTCCTGTAGTGACGCTTTGCCTGTTTGATGATTTGTCGGAGGGCATAGCAGGATTTCTTATTTCTTAGTTGGGATATGTACGTATGGTCACTGTGGGGACGACGTTGTCATGACTGTCCTGATCAGGTCAGGTTACAGGAGACCACAACCCTACAGATTATCTCTCAACCCCAACAGAGGAGGAGAGATCTAGGGTTCTGATAAATCTCAGGCCACAGACAAATTCCTTTGTCCTGTTACTATGGAGAACCAGCCTCAGAACATTATACATGAAATAGAGGGACTTTGGAACCATGGTTTCCGTCAGCCACAATGGTGTTCATGACGATAGATGGAATATGAAAATGTATGTCATTTTTGTTTTGTTATTAAAGGATAATAGATGACGTTATTACGAAAACATTGTAACAAAAAAAGCTGCTGAATTGAAGTCGAATCACCTAGTAGATGTAGTAGTAGTAGTAGCAGCAGTAGAAGTAGCAGCAATAGTAGTAGTAGTAGTAGTAGTAGTAGTACCAGTAGCAGCAGTAGTGCCAGTAACAGTAGCTGTAGTAGTAGTAGTAGCAGTAGCAGTAGTAGCAGCAGAAGTAGAAGTAACAGTAGCAGAAGTATTAGCAGTAATAGTAGTAGCAGTAGCAGTAATAGTAGTAGCAGTAGCAGTAGTAGTAGTAGCAGTAGCAGTAGTAGCAGTAGTAGCAGTAGTAGCAGTAGTAGTAGCAGTAATAGTAGTAGCAGTAGCAGTAGTAGTAGTAGTAGTAGTAGCAGCAGCAGTAGCAGTAATAGTAGTAGCAGTAGCAGTAGTAGCAGTAGTAGCAGTAGCAGTAGTAGCAGTAGCAGTAGTAGCAGTAGTAGTAGCAGTAGCAGTAGTAGTAGTAGCAGTAGTAGTAGCAGTAGTAGTAGCAGTAGCACTAGTAGTAGTAGTAGCAGCAGTAGCAGAAGTATTAGCAGTAGTATCAGTAGCAGTTGTAGTAGTAGCAGTAGTAGTAGTAGCAGTAGTAGCAGTAGCAGTAGCAGTAGTAGCAGTAGCAGTAGTAGCAGTAGTAGTAGCAGTAGCAGTAGTAGTAGTAGCAGTAGTAGTAGCAGTAGTAGTAGCAGTAGCAGTAGCACTAGTAGTAGTAGTAGCAGCAGTAGCAGAAGTATTAGCAGTAGTATCAGTAGCAGTTGTAGTAGTAGCAGTAGTAGTAGTAGTAGCAGTAGTAGTATCAGCAGTAGCAGGAGTAGAAGTAGTAGCAGCAATAGTAGTAGTAGTAGTAGTAGTAGTAGCAGCATCAGCAGTAGCAGGAGTAAAAGTAGTAGCAGCAATAGTAGTAGTAGTAGTAGTAGTAGTAGCAGCACTAGTAGCAGCAGTAGTAGTAGTAGCAGTAGCAGTAATAGTAGTAGCAGCAATAGTAGTAGCAGCACTAGTAGCATAAGTATTAGCAGTAGTAGTAGTAGCAGTAGCAGTAATAGTAGTAGCAGCAATAGTAGTAGTAGCACTAGTAGCAGCAGTAGTAGTAGTAGCAGTAATAGTAGTAGCAGCAATAGTAGTAGTAGCACTAGTAGCAGAAGTATTAGCAGTAGTATTAGTAGCACTAGTAGCAGCAGTAGTAGAAGCAGTAATAGTAGTAGTAGCAGCAGCAGTAGTAGGAGTAGCAGTAGTAGCAGTAGCAGTAGTAGTAGTAGCAGTACCAGTAATAGTAGTAGTAGCAGTAATAGTAATAGTAGTAGCAGCAGCAGTAGTAGTAGTAGCAGTACCAGTAATAGTAGTAGTAGCAGTAGCAGTAGTAGTAGTAGTAGTAGTAGTAGTAGTAGTAGTAGTAGTAGCAGTAGCAGTAATAGTAGTAGTAGCAGTAGCAGTAATAGTAGTAGTAGCAGCAGTGGGTGTAAATTGGGGTAAATTGTGGAGGTCTGTCTCTGTCATGTCACGCTGGATGAGCAGCTAATGGCATCCAATAGGTGTCTAGGGACCTGGATACCAAGGACAATGCTGAATGGGCCTCAGGATGTTTAGTTCATTTCACTACAATGACATCTGAACAGTCGCACGGAGCATTGAGCCTATGAATGAGTTTGATATCAAATAGAGTGGAATAATAGTCCTTTAAACCCTACAGATTAATGCATGAATAATCATTATTTACAGTGACAAGGAAAAGTATGTGAACCCTTTGGAAATACCTGGAATTCTGCATCAATTGGTCATACAATTTGATCTGATCTTCATCTAGGTCACAACAACAGACAAACACAGTCTGCTTAAACGAATAACACACAAATAATTATACGTTTTCATGTCTTTATTGAACACACCGTGTAAACATTCACAGTGCAGGGTGGGAAAAGTAGGTGAACTCTTGGATTTAATAACTGGTGGACCCTCCTTCGGCAGTAATAACCTCAAACAATTGTTTTCTGTAGTCGGGAATCAGACCTGCACAACGGTCAGGAGGAATTTTGGACCATTCCTCTTTACAAAACTGTTTCAGGTCAACAATATTCTTGGGATGTCTGGTGTGAACTGCTGTCTTGAGGTCATGCCACAGCATCTCAAATCTGGTTGAGGTCAGGACTCTGACTGGGCCACTCCAGAAGGTCAGGACTCTGACTGGGCCACTCCAGAAGGTCAGGACTCTGACTGGGCCACTCCAGAAGGTCAGGACTCTGACTGGGCCACTCCAGAAGGTCAGGACTCTGACTGGGCCACTCCAGGAGGTCAGGACTCTGACTGGGCCACTCCAGGAGGTCAGGACTCTGACTGGGCCACTCCAGAAGGCGTATTTTTTTTCTGTTGAAGCCATTCTGTTGTTGATTTACTTCTGTGTTTTGGGTCGTTGTCCTGTTGCATCACCCAACTTCTGTTGAGCTTCAATTGGCGCACAGATAGACTAACATTCTCCTGCAAAATGTATTGATGAACTTGGGAATTCATTTTGTTGTCGATGGTAGCGAGCTGTCCAGGCCCTGAGGCAGCAAAGCAGCCCCAAACCCTGATGCTCCCTCCACCAGACTTTACAGTTGGGATGAGGTTTTGATGTTGGTGTGCTGTGTCTTTTTTGTCTCCACACATAGTGTTGTGTCATCCTTCCAAACAACTCAACTGTAGTTTCGTCTGTCCACAGAATATTTTGCCAGTAGCGCTGTGGAGCATCCAGATGCTCTTTTGCAAACTTCAGACATGCAGCAATGTTTTTTTTGGACAGCAGTGGCTTCTTCCGTGGTGTCCCCCCATGAACACCATTCTTGTTTAGTGTTTTACGTATCGTAGACTCAACAGAGATGTTAGCATGTTCCAGAGATTTCTGTAAGTCTTTAGCTGACACTCTACGATTCTACTTAACCTCATTGAGCATTCTTCTCTGTGCTCTTGCAGTCATCTTTGCAGGATGGCCACTCCTAGGGAGAGGAGCAACAGTGCTGAACTTTCTCCATTTACAGACAATTTGTCTTACCGTGGACTGATGAACATCAAGGCTTTTAGAGATACTTTTGTAACCCTTTTGAGGTTCATGCAAGTCAACCATTCTTAATCTTAGGTCTTCAGAGATCTCTCTTGTTCGAGGCATGGTTCACATCAAGCAATGCTTCTTGTGAATAGAAAACTCACATTTTGTGAGTGTTTTTTTATAGGGAAAGGCAGCTCTAACCAACATCTCCAATCTCATCTCATTGGTTGGACTCCAGGTTAGCTGACTCCGGACTCCAATTAGCTTTTGGAGAAGTCATTAGCCTAGGGGTTCACATACTTTTTCCAACCTACACTGTGAATGTTAAAATTATGTATTCGATATGAACAAGAAAAATACAATAATTTGTGTGTTATTAGTTTAAGCACAATGTGTTTGTTGTTGTGACTTTTTATGAACAAATTCATGCAGAAATCCAGGTAATTCCAAAGGGTTCACATACTTTGTCTTGCCATTGTATATTAATATCAACTATAAAATAATGATAATAATATTATAATATGAATATATAATATTACCCTGATAAATACTAGGAAAGGATTTTAAATAGGTCTAATATGAATGTGTTTAACTGAAAGGGTCAGGGTACAGTCTAGTACATCACCTAACACCTGCCCCTACCCACCTAACACCTACCCACCTAACACCTGCCCCTGCCCACCTAACACCTGCCTCTACCCACCTAACACCTTCCCCTACCCACCTAACACCTGCCCCTACCCACCTAACACCTTCCCCTACCCACCTAACACCTGCCCCTACCCACCTAACACCTGCCCCTACCCACCTAACACCTGCTCCTACCCACCTAACACCTGCCCCTACCCACCTAACACCTGCCCACCTAACACCTGCCCCTACCCACCTAACACCTGCCCCTACCCACCTAACACCTGCCCACCTAACACCTGCCCACCTAACACCTGCCCACCTAACACCTGCCCCTACCCACCTAACACCTGCCCCTACCCACCTAACACCTGCCCCTACCCACCTAACACCTGCCCCTACCCACCTAACACCTTCCCCTACCCACCTAACACCTGCCCCTACCCACCTAACACCTGCCCCTACCCACCTAACACCTGCTCCTACCCACCTAACACCTGCCCCTACCCACCTAACACCTGCCCACCTAACACCTGCCCCTACCCACCTAACACCTGCCCACCTAACACCTGCCCCTACCCACCTAACACCTGCCCCTACCCCCCTAACACCTACCCACCTAACACCTGCTCCTACCGACCTAACACCTGCCCACCTAACACCTGGCCCTACCCACCTAACACCTGCCCACCTAACACCTGCCCCTACCCACCTAACACCTGCCCACCTAACACCTGCCCCTACCCACCTAACACCTGCCCCTACCCACCTAACACCTGCCCCTACCCACCTAACACCTGCCCACCTAACACCTGCCCCTACCCACCTAACACCTGCCCCTACCCACCTAACACCTGCCCACCTAACACCTGCCCACCTAACACCTGCCCCTACCCACCTAACACCTGCCCCTACCCACCTAACACCTGCCCCTACCCACCTAACAAGCTAACTGAGGACAAACAGATACTTTGTCAAATGTAACATGTTCTTCAAAGAGACGGACACAGACGAGAGGTATTTTGTGGTAACCATGGAAACGGGAGTAAAGCTGTTGGCTCTGAAAGAGAGAGGGAGACAACAAGACAGTTTGGCTCCACATCAGACACAACACCAGATATCAGACACCACACAGCACCACATCAGACACCACACAGCACCACATCAGACAACACCAGCTATCAGACACCACATCAGACAACACCAGATATCAGACACCACACAGCACCACATCAGACAACACCAGCTATCAGACACCACATCAGACAACACCAGATATCAGACACCACACAACACCAGATATCAGGCACCACACAACACCCGATATCAGGCACAACACAGCACCACATCAGACACCACACAGCCCCACATCAGACAACACCAGATATCAGACACCACACAGCCCCACATCAGACACCACACAGCCCCACATCAGACACAACACCAGATATGAGACACAACACCAGATATCAGACACAACACCAGATATCAGACACAACACCAGATACCAGACACAACACCAGATATCAGACACAACACCAGATACCAGACACAACACAGCACCACAGACACAACACAGCACTAGAGGTCGACCAATTAACAGGCATGGCCGAATAATTAGGGCGATTTCAAGTTTTCATAACAATCGGTAATCTGCATTTTTGGATGCCTAACATTGCAATCCACGAGGAGACTGCGTGACAGGCTAACCACCTGTTACTCCACGAGGAGACTGCGTGGCAGGCTAACCACCTGTTACTCCACGAGGAGACTGCGTGGCAGGCTAAACACCTGTTACTCCACGAGGAGACTGCGTGGCAGGCTAAACACCTGTTACTCCACGAGGAGACTGAGTGGCAGGCTAACCACCTGTTACTCCACGAGGAGACTGCCGTGGCAGGCTAACCACCTGTTACTCCACGAGGAGACTGCGTGGCAGGCTAAACACCTGTTACTCCACGAGGAGACTGCGTGGCAGGCTAAACACCTGTTACTCCACGAGGAGACTGCGTGGCAGGCTAAACACCTGTTACTCCACGAGGAGACTGCGTAGCAGGCTAAACACCTGTTACTCCACGAGGAGACTGCGTGGCAGGCTAACCACCTGTTACTCCACGAGGAGACTGCGTGGCAGGCTAACCACCTGTTACTCCACGAGGAGACTGCGTGGCAGGCTAACCACCTGTTACTCCACGAGGAGACTGCGTGGCAGGCTAACCACCTGTTACTCCACGAGGAGACTGCGTGACAGGCTAAACACCTGTTACTCCACGAGGAGACTGCGTGGCAGGCTAACCACCTGTTACTCCACGAGGAGACTGCGTGGCAGGCTAACCACCTGTTACTCCACGAGGAGACTGCGTGGCAGGCTAACCACCTGTTACTCCACGAGGAGACTGTGTGGCAGGCTAACCACCTGTTACTCCACGAGGAGACTGCGTGGCAGGCTAAACACCTGTTACTCCACGAGGAGACTGCGTGGCAGGCTAACCACCTGTTACTCCACGAGGAGACTGCGTGGCAGGCTAACCACCTGTTTATGCGAGTGCAGCAAGGAGGCAAGGTAAGTTGCTAGCTGGCATTAAACTTATCTTATAAAAAGCAATCAATCTTAACATAATCACTAGTTAACTACACATGGTTCAAATCAAATCAAATCTAATTTTATTTGTCACATACACATGGTTAGCAGATGTTAATGCGAGTGTAGCGAAATGCTTGTGCTTCTAGTTCCGACAATGCAGTGATAACCAACAAGTAATCTAACTAACAATTCCAAAACTACTGTCTTATACACAGTGTAAGGGGATAAGGAATATGTACATAAGGATATATGAATGAGTGATGGTACAGAGCAGCATACAGTAGATGGTATCGAGTACAGTATATACATATGAGATGAGTATGTAGACAAAGTAAACAAAGTGGCATAGTTAAAGTGGCTAGTGACATAAGGATGCAGTCGATGATCTAGAGTACAGTATATACGTATGCATATGAGATGAATAATGTAGGGTAAGTAACATTATATAAGGTAGCATTGTTTAAAGTGGCTAGTGATATATTTACATCATTTCCCATCAATTCCCATTATTAAAGTGGCTGGAGTTGGGTCAGTGTCAATGACAGTGTGTTGGCAGCAGCCACTCAATGTTAGTGGTGGCTGTTTAACAGTCTGATGGCCTTGAGGTAGAAGCTGTTTTTCAGTCTCTCGGTCCCAGCTTTGATGCACCTGTACTGACCTCGCCTTCTGGATGATAGCGGGGTGAACAGGCAGTGGTTCGGGTGGTTGATGTCCTTGATGATCTTTATGGCCTTCCTGTAACATCGGGTGGTGTAGGTGTCCTGGAGGACAGGTAGTTTGCCCCCGGTGATGCGTTGATGATAATACTAGTTTATCTAGAGTGTCCTGCATTGCATATAATCAATGCGGTGCCTGTTAATTTCTTATCGAATCACAGCCAACTGGGTGACGACTTAAACAAAAGCGGAATTTGCGAAAAAAGCCAATGTCGTTGCACCAATGTACCGAACCATAAACAACAACGCCTTTCTTTAAATCAATACACAGAAGTATATATTCTTAAACATGCATATTTAGTTCAAATAAATGAATGTTAGCAGGCAATATTAACTGGGGAAATTGTGTCACTTCTCTTTCGTTCCGTGCATTTCTGTGTGTTTATTATATTATAATTAAGTCTATGATTTGATATTTGATAGAGCAGTCTGACTGAGCGGTGGTAGGCAGCAGCAGGCTCGTAAGCATTCATTCAAACAGCACTTTCCTGCGTTTGCCAGCAGCTCTTAGCAATGCTTGAAGCACAGCGCTGTTTATGACTTCAAGCCTATCAACTCCCAAGATTACGCTGTCAATACTATAGTGCCTAAAAGAACATCCAATAGTCAAAGGAACATGAAATACAAATGTTATAGAGAGAAATAGTCCTGTAATTCCTGTAATAACTACAACTTCTCAACGGGGAATAATTGAAGACTCAAAAAGGAACCACCAGCGTTCATACGTTCGTTCTAAGCAAGAACGTTAAACGTTAAAAGTTAGTGACTGCTTTAAGCCTCTCTCTAATGTTAATATGCCTTGTCTACTGCTGTCTCGGCAAGTTCTAATTGTATTATTTCACTGTAGAGCCCTCAGTCCCACTCACCTTGCCTTAGATAGCTCTTTTGTCCCACTCCCCACACATGTGGAGACCTCATCTGGCTTAAACTGGTCCCACCAGAGACGAAACCTCACATCGCCTGGTTCCTCTCTAGGTTTCTTCCTAGGTTTTGGCATTTCTAGGGAGTTTTTCCTAGCCACCGTGCTTCTACACCTCTCAGCTAACTGGTCACCATAGTAACACCCACCCATAGCACGTGCTCCAGCAGGTATATTTCACCGGTCATCCCCAAAGCCAACTCCTCCTTTGGTTGCCTTTCCTTCCAGTTCTTTGCTGCAATAACTGGAATGAATTGCAAACATCACTGAAGCTGGAGATATATCTCCCTGACTAACTTTAAGCATCAGCTGTCAGAGCAGCTCACAGAACACTGCACCTGTACACAGCCCATCTGTAAATAGCCCACCCAACTACCTCATCCCCATATTGTTATTTATTTTTGCTCTTTTGCACCCCAGTATCTCTACCTGCACATCATCATCTGCACAGCTATCACTCCAGTGTTAATGCTAAATTGTAATTATTTCACCACTATGGCCTATTCATTGCCTTACCTCCCTAATCGTACTACATTTACACACACTGTATACAGATGTTTCTATTGTGTTATTGACTGTACATTTATGTGTAACTCTGTGTTGTCTGTGTCACACTGCTTTCCTTTATCTTGGCCAGGTTGCAGTTGTAACTGAGAACTTGTTCTCAACTGGCCTACCTGGTTAAAGAAAGGTGAAATTAAAATTTAAAAAGACACACAAAGTCAATCAAGAGAGACACACACACGTAGAGAGAGGTAGATGTTCACTCACTTCACCCCGATCACTTCTTCTGAGCAGTGATTATGGTCGATAAGCCTAATAGCTAGCTAACAGTTTCCTTGTTATCATCAAAGCCACCATGACAGCTATAACATAGGATGAATTATGATATTGTTCATTAGGAGAAAAACATTTCAAGTGGTTGTCAATGCCCGTCCTTATTATGATGTGAACACATTCCATTAGCTTACCCATGTCATCATATTCCATACTGGTACACAGGGGTTGAAATGTAGCTAGCCCGCTAGCCTGAGGCTAGTAATTCTCAGACTGGGTTAAGAGAAAATGTACCTAACTAGCCCATGAAATTCTGTCTTTTCAAACATCGCATGGAACATATTTTGGACGTCAATGTTATACTTGCTGGCCAGGGTCTAAGATCTTTATGTTCCGTCCCTGCTCGTGTGTATAAACAATTTGATTCAGTACATACCTTGACAACTGTCATTCACTTCCTCAAACCCCGCCTGGCACACACACTTCCCGATGGGCACTAGCCACTCCCCCTCTGCGCTGCAGTGCATCCTAGGTAGGTCCTCCGCCACCGAGTTGTTGACACAGTTTCCTGCCACCTCCAGTAGCTGGGAGGAGTCCGAACCTGTAATAGTGTCCTGGAACTGAGCTAGGTTCCTCACTATGAAGGGACACTTCTTATAGAACACCCTGACAGAAACCAGCGCTATACAGGCTCCCAGGTCTTGAAAAGCCAGGTAGAACCCCTTCTTCGTCAACGGTCCCAGATCCCTAACCTCTGTATTCAACTTCATCACTCTGTCTCCCAGGTCTAACTCTGTAAAGCTCTCGTCAGCAGCGATGGTGTCTACCTTAGAGTACTGGCTCTCCCTGAGGTTCCTCCCCTCCTCATCGTTAGACTCATAGTAGTACATGTTGAAGGTCTCCTTGCAGGTACCCACGCCACCCGGAAGGCTGTTACAGTCCCTCAGGGTGAACTGTAGCTCCACGAACACCCTCTGAGCCCCCTCGTTGAGGATGAGGTTGGTCTGGAGCCAATTGTTCTGGTTGTGTTCCATCACTTTACACACCTGGTACGTGTGGATCGGAGCATAGTTCTCATCTACCTCACCTATCTCCTCCCACTGTAGAGAAGGGAAAATAGAGAGATAGAAAGATATCAAACATTGTTTCATGTTCAGTTACAGCTGACTGGGTTATGTTGTAATTAGCTACTGCTAAGTAGTTATCATCTACCTCACCTATCTCCTCTAGCTACAGGTTACTAGAGTTGACCAGAACCTATTGTCTATAGGTTACTAGAGTTGACCAGAACCTATTGTCTATAGGTTACTAGAGTTGACCAGAACCTATTGTCTATAGGTTACTAGAGTTGACCAGAACCTATTGTCTATAGGTTACTAGAGTTGACCAGAACCTATTGTCTATAGGTTACTAGAGTTGACCAGAACCTGTGGAATAATAGTGTAGCTGGTGAGGATAGTAGAAAATGTAGGGTTGTGTCTTTGGGTTGTGTGTGGTTGTGTATGGGTTGTGTATGGGTTGTGTGTAATTGTGTGTACGTTGTGTGTGGGTTGTGTGTATGGGTTGTGTATGAGTTATGTGTGGGTTGTGTATGGGTTTTGTGTAATTGTGTGTAAGTTGTGTGTGGGTTGTGTGTATGGGTTGTGTATGAGTTATGTGTGGGTTGTGTATGGGTTGTGTGTAATTGTGTGTAAGTTGTGTGTGGGTTGTGTGTATGGGTTGTGTGTAAGTTGTGTGTGGGTTGTGTGTATGGGTTGTGTATGAGTTATGTGTGGGTTGTGTATGGGTTTTGTGTAATTGTGTGTAAGTTGTGTGTGGGTTGTGTGTATGGGTTGTGTATGAGTTGTGTGTAATTGTGTGTAAGTTGTGTGTGGGTTGTGTGTATGGGTTGTGTATGAGTTATGTGTGGGTTGTGTATGGGTTTTGTGTAATTGTGTGTAAGTTGTGTGTGGGTTGTGTGTATGGGTTGTGCATGAGTTATGTGTGTGTTGTGTATGGGTTGTGTGTGGGTTGTGTGTATGGTTTGTGTATGAGTTGTGTATGGGTTGTGTGTGGGTTGTGTGTATGGGTTGTGTATGGGTTGTGTTTGGGTTGTGTGTATGGGTTGTGTATGGGTTGTGTGTGGGTTGTGTGTATGGGTTGTGTATGGGTTGTGTGTATGGGTTGTGTGTGGGTTGTGTGTATGGGTTGTGTGTGGGTTGTGTATGGGTTGTGTGTATGGGTTGTGTATGGGTTGTGTATGGGTTGTGTGTATGGGTTGTGTGTGGGTTGTGTATGGGTTGTGTGTATGGGTTGTGTGTGGGTTGTGTATGGGTTGTGTGTATGGGTTGTGTATGGGTTGTGTATGGGTTGTGTGTGGGTTGTGTTTGGGTTGTGTGTATGGGTTGTGTGTGGGTTGTGTGTATGGGTTGTGTGTATGGGTTGTGTTTGGGTTGTGTGTATGGGTTGTGTGTGGGTTGTGTGTATGGGTTGTGTGTGGGTTGTGTATGGGTTGTGTGTATGGGTTGTGTATGGGTTGTGTGTGGGTTGTGAACCAGTTATTGAAACCATTTTTTACAAGCTGCTAATATATTGGTCTAATTTAACTCCACTTCAACTGACAAAGTAAAAGCACAAAGTCATTTCAAATACAACATTAATAATTCACTCCTCAGTAATCAGCTTCCATTCAGTTATAAATTACATTTCATTCCAGCTAGTAGCCAGGCCTGTCTGAGAGGCCAGGATCCTATTGGTCTGACTGAGAGGCCAGGATCCTATTGGTCTGACTGAGAGGCCAGGATCCTATTGGTCTGACTGAGAGGCCAGGATCCTATTGGTCTGACTGACAAGGTTATGAGACTCATTCAGCCAGGCCCAGACTGAGAGTCCAGGATCCTATTGGACTGACTGACTGGGTTATGAGACTCATTCAGCCAGGCCTGACTGAGAGGCCAGGATCCTATTGGACTGACTGACTGGGTTATGAGACTCATTCAGCCAGGCCCGTCTGAGAGACCAGGGTCCTATTGGTCTGACTGACTGTAATGATGATATTTCCCTCTAAACCCAGGAGGCTTCAGACAGATGGGAGGTGTATTATAATGACACACACACACACACACACACACACGTGAACACAGACAGATGTGTTTCTAATGTCTCTGGGCTAAAGGCTGGGCCAGCTATAAACATCTTTCTGCTCCAACCGCCACCATCCCCCAAATCCAATTGAATCCTTTCATCAGCCAGCTAATAGTGTCCTTTCATGACTCCATAATGTGGTCGCCAAAAACATGTCTGTGATCTGGTGGAACCGTATAATGTCCCTTATCACAGACCGTATAATGTCCCTTATCACAGACCATATAATGTCTCCATAATCAGCTGTGTGATGTCCCTTATCACAGACCGTATAATGTCCCTTATCACAGACACAGACCGTATAATGTTCCTTATCACAGACCGTATAATGTCCCTTATCGCAGACCGTATAATGTCCCTTATCGCAGACCGTATAATGTCCCTTATCACAGACCGTATAATGTCTCCATAATCAGCTGTGTGATGTCCCTTATCACAGACCGTATAATGTCCCTTATCACAGACCGTATAATGTCCCTTATCACAGACCGTATAATGTCCCTTATCACAGACCGTATAATGTCCCTTATCACAGACCGTATAATGTCTCCATAATCAGCTGTGTGATGTCCCTTATCACAGACCGTATAATGTCCCTTATCACAGACCGTATAATGCCCCTTATCACAGACCGTATAATGTCCCTTATGTCCCTTATCACAGACCGTATAATGTATAATGTCTCCATAATCAGCTGTCCCTTATGTGATGTCCCTTATCACAGACCGTATAATGTCCCTTATCACAGACCGTATAATGTCCCTTATCACAGACCGTATAATGTCCCCGTATAATGTTATCACAGACCGTATAATGTCCCTTATCACAGACCGTATAATGTATAATGTCCCTTATCACAGACCGTATAATGTCCCTTATCACAGACCGTATAATGTCCCTTATCACAGACCGTATAATGTCCCTTATCACAGACCGTATAATGTCCCTTATCACAGACCGTATAATGTCCCGTATCACAGACCGTATAATGTCCCTTATCACAGACCGTATAATGTCCCTTATCACAGACCGTATAATGTCTCCATAATCAGCTGTGTGATGTCCCTTATCACAGACCGTATAATGTCCCTCATCACAGACCGTATAATGTCCCTTATCACAGACCGTATAATGTCCCTTATCACAGCCCGTATAATGTCCCTTATCACAGACCGTATAATGTCCCTTATATCCGTATAATGACCGTAGAATGTCCCTTATCACAGACCGTATAATGTCCCTTATCACAGACCGTATAATGTCCCTTATCACAGACCGTATAATGTCCCTTATCACAGACCGTATAATGTCCCTTATCACAGACCGTATAATGTCCTTTATCACAGACCGTATAATGTCCCTTATCACAGACCGTATAATGTCCCTCATCACAGACCGTATAATGTCCCTTATCACAGACCGTATAATGTCCCTTATCACAGACCGTATAATGTCTCCATAATCAGCTGATGTAGAGAAGTGGTGCACTGGGACGGTATGAGAAGCATAGAATGATTTGGGAGAAAGCTACAACTATGAAATAGGACTTACGTAGTTACGTGTCAAATCAAATGTTATTTGTCACATGCGCCGAATATAACAGGGCGTAGACCTTACAGTGAAATGCTTACTTATTTTATTTATTTAACCTTTATTTAACATTTTAACTAGGCAAGTCAGTTAAGAACAAATTCTTATTTTCAATGACGGCCTAGGAACAGTGGGTTAATTGCCTGTTCAGGGGCAGAACGACAGATTTGTACCTTGAGGATTTGAGATTGCAACCTTTCGGTTACTAGTCCAACGCTCTAACCACTAGGCTACCCTGCCGTCCCCTTATACAAGCCCTTTTTACCAACAATGCAGTTTTAAGAAAAATATATATTTTTTAAATGTAAAAAAGGTAGGAGATAAGAATAAGAAATAATTAAAGAGTAGCAGTAAATAACAATAGCCTAGTGTGAAGATGCAGGTCTTTAATGGTCGTCCACGAGTTGCCAGAACAGCTTCAAAGCTCCTTGGCATGAATTCTACAAGTGTCTAGAACTCTATTGGAGGGATGTGACATCATTCTTTCCAAGATAAATTCCATCACTTGGTGTTTTGTTGATGGTGGTGTTAAACACTGTCTCAGGCGTCGCTCCAGAATCTCCCATAAGTCTTCAATTTGGTTAAGATGTTGGGCCTAATGTATTCACTGTGCAAAATTTACAAAATTAGGTCTTACTAAATTTTGACGTACGTTTGAGATTGTAGGATTTGCGAGCGCCGCAAATTATTGTGATTTATCAAACTGTCGCAAGCAACATATAAGCATGTTTTAATGGATAATTCAGAGCCATACTATATTTGTGCGCTGGCAAACACGCCTGGAAAACACCCTCCATTCAACTTATATGGTAACCAAAACGCCCTCCAGTCACCTTATATGGTAACCAAAACGCCCTCCAGTCACCTTATATGGTAACCAAAACGCCCTCCAGTCACCTTATATGGTAACCAAAACGCCCTCCAGTCACCTTATATGGTAACCAAAACGCCCTCCAGTCACCTTATATGGTAACCAAAACGCCCTCCAGTCACCTTATATGGTAACCAAAACGCCCTCCAGTCACCTTATATGGTAACCAAAACGCCCTCCAGTCACCTGGAGGGCGTTTTTAGAACAGGGCTCCGGGCAGCCGAGCGGAAATGGAGGAAAACTCGCCTCCCTGCGGACCTGGCATCCTTTCCTCCCTCCTCTCTACATTTTCCTCTTCTGTCTCTGCTGCTAAAGCCACTTTCCACCACTCTAAATTCCAAGCATCTGCCTCTAACCCTAGGAAGCTCTTTGCCACCTTCTCCTCCCTCCTGAATCCTCCTCCCCCTCCCCCCCCTCCTCCCTCTCTGCAGATGACTTCGTCAACCATTTTGAAAAGAAAGAATCCTCGTTTGCTAAGTCGACAAACTGCCCTACCCTGGTCTGACCTCTTTCTCCCCTCTCTCTCCAGATGAAATCTCGCGTCTTGTGACGGCCGGCCGCCCAACAACCTGCCCGCTTGACCCTATCCCCTCCCTCTTCTCCAGACCATTTCCGGAGACCTTCTCCTTTACCTCACCTCGCTCATCAACTCATCCCTGACCGCTGGCTACGTCCCTTCCGTCTTCAAGAGAGCGAGAGTTGCACCCCTTCTGAAAAAACCTACACTCGATCCCTCCGATGTCAACAACTACAGACCAGTATCCCTTCTTTCTTTTCTCTCCAAAACTCTTGAACGTGCCGTCCTTGGCCAGCTCTCCCGCTATCTCTCTCAGAATGACCTTCTTGATCCAAATCAGTCAGGTTTCAAGACTAGTCATTCAACTGAGACTGCTCTTCTCTGTATCACGGAGGCGCTCCGCACTGCTAAAGCTAACTCTCTCCTCTGCTCTCATCCTTCTAGACCTATCGGCTGCCTTCGATACTGTGAACCATCAGATCCTCCTCTCCACCCTCTCCGAGTTGGGCATCTCCGGCGCGGCCCACGCTTGGATTGCGTCCTACCTGACAGGTCGCTCCTACCAGGTGGCGTGGCGAGAATCTGTCTCCTCACCACGCGCTCTCACCACTGGCGTCCCCCAGGGCTCTGTTCTAGGCCCTCTCCTATTCTCGCTATACACCAAGTCACTTGGCTCTGTCATAACCTCACATGGTCTCTCCTATCATTGCTATGCAGACGACACACAATTAATCTTCTCCTTTCCCCCTTCTGATGACCAGGTGGCGAATCGCATCTCTGCATGTCTGGCAGACATATCAGTGTGGATGACGGATCACCACCTCAAGCTGAACCTCGGCAAGACGGAGCTGCTCTTCCTCCCCGGGAAGGACTGCCCGTTCCATGATCTCGCCATCACGGTTGACAACTCCATTGTGTCCTCCTCCCAGAGCGCTAAGAACCTTGGCGTGATCCTGGACAACACCCTGTCGTTCTCAACTAACATCAAGGCGGTGGCCCGTTCCTGTAGGTTCATGCTCTACAACATCCGCAGAGTACGACCCTGCCTCACACAGGAAGCGGCGCAGGTCCTAATCCAGGCACTTGTCATCTCCCGTCTGGATTACTGCAACTCGCTGTTGGCTGGGCTCCCTGCCTGTGCCATTAAACCCCTACAACTCATCCAGAACGCCGCAGCCCGTCTGGTGTTCAACCTTCCCAAGTTCTCTCACGTCACCCCGCTCCTCCGCTCTCTCCACTGGCTTCCAGTTGAAGCTCGCATCCGCTACAAGACCATGGTGCTTGCCTACGGAGCTGTGAGGGGAACGGCACCTCAGTACCTCCAGGCTCTGATCAGGCCCTACACCCAAACAAGGGCACTGCGTTCATCCACCTCTGGCCTGCTCGCCTCCCTACCACTGAGGAAGTACAGTTCCCGCTCAGCCCAGTCAAAACTGTTCGCTGCTCTGGCCCCCCAATGGTGGAACAAACTCCCTCACGACGCCAGGACAGCGGAGTCAATCACCACCTTCTGGAGACACCTGAAACCCCACCTCTTTAAGGAATACCTAGGATAGGATAAAGTAATCCTTCTCACTCCCCCCCCTTAAAAGATTTAGATGCACTATTGTAAAGTGGCTGTTCCACTGGATGTCTTAAGGTGAACGCACCAATTTGTAAGTCGCTCTGGATAAGAGCGTCTGCTAAATGACTTAAATGTAAATGTAAATGTAACCAAAACGCCCTCCATTCACCTTATACAGTGGGGCAAAAAAGTATTTAGTCAGCCACCAATTGCGCAAGTTCTCCCACTTAAAAAGATGAGAGGTCTGTAATTTTCATCATAGGTACACTTCAACTATGACAGACAAAATTAGGAAAAAAATCCAGAAAATCACATTGTAGGATTTTTTATGAATTTATTTGCAAATTATGGTGGAAAATAAGTATTTGGTCATTAACAAAAGTTTCTCAATACTTTGTTATATACCCTTTGTTGGCAATGACAGAGGTCAAACGTTTTCTGTAAGTCTTCATGAGGTTTTCACACACTGTTGATGGTATTTTGGCTTGCACAATTGGTGGCTGACTAAATACTTTTTTGCCCCACTGTATGGTAACCAAAACGCCCTCCATTCACCTTATATGGTAACCAAAACGCCCTCCATTCACCTTATATGGTAACCAAAACGCCCTCCATTCACCTTATATGGTAACCAAAACGCCCTCCATTCACCTTATATGGTAACCAAAACGCCCTCCATTTACCTTATATGGTAACCAAAACGCCCTCCATTCACCTTATATGGTAACCAAAACGCCCTCCATTCACCTTATATGGTAACCAAAACACTCTCCATTCACCTAATATGGTTACCAAAACACCCTCCATTTACCTTATATGGTAACCAAAACACCCTCCATTATTTAGTTTATCAATTGATTGTGTTTCTATGTCCTGCAATGGAAGCAGGTTGGCAGCTTCAAGTTCCTTGGTGTCCACATCACCAACAAACTATCATGGTCCAAACAAACCAAGACAGTCGTGAAGAGGACATGACAAAACATATTCCCCCTCAGGAGACTGAAAAGATTTGGCATGGGTCCTCAGATGCTAAAAAGGTTCTACAGCTGCACCATCGAGAGCATCCTGACGGGTTGCACCACCGCCTGGAATGGCAGCTGCTCGCCCTCCGACCGCAAGGCGCTACAGAGGGTAATGCGAACGGCCCAGTACATCACTACGGCCAAGCTCCCTGACATCCAGGACCTCTATACCAGGCGGTGTCAGAGGAAGGCTCTAAAAATTGTCAAAGATGTACCGGTACCCCCTGTATATAGCCTCCACATTGACTCTGTACCGGTACCCCCTGTATATAGCCTCCAAATTGACTCTGTACCGGTACCCCCTGTATATAGCCTCCACATTGACTCTGTACCGGTACTCCCTGTATATAGTCTCCACATTGACTCTGTACCGGTACTCCCTGTATATAGCCTCCACATTGACTATGTACCGGTACCCCCTGTATATAGCCTCCACATTGACTCTGTACCGGTACCCCCTGTATATAGCCTCCACATTGACTATGTACCGGTACCCCCTGTATATAGCCTCCACATTGACTCTGTACCGGTACCCCCTGTATATAGCCTCCACATTGACTCTGTACCGGTACCCCCTGTATATAGCCTCCACATTGACTCTGTACCGGTACCCCCTGTATATAGCCTCCACATTGACTCTGTACCGCTACCCCCTGTATATAGCCTCCACATTGACTCTGTACCGCTACCCCCTGTATATAGCCTCCACATTGACTCTGTACCGGTACCCCCTGTATATAGCCTCCACATTGACTCTGTACCGGTACCCCCTGTATATAGCCTCCACATTGACTCTGTACCGGTACCCCCTGTATATAGTCTCCACATTGACTCTGTACCGGTACCCCCTGTATATAGCCTCCACATTGACTCTGTACCGGTACCCCCTGTATATAGCCTCCACATTGACTCTGTACCGGTACCCCCTGTATATAGCCTCCACATTGACTCTGTACCGGTACCCCCTGTATATAGCCTCCACATTGACTCTGTACCATAACACCCTGTATATAGTCTCCACATTGACTCTGTACCGTAATACCCTGTATATAGCCTCCACATTGACTCTGTACCGTAACACCCTGTATATAGTCTCCACATTGACTCTGTACCATAACACCCTGTATATAGTCTCCACATTGACTCTGTACCGTAATACCCTGTATATAGCCTCCACATTGACTCTGTACCATAACACCCTGTATATAGTCTCCACATTGACTCTGTACCGTAATACCCTGTATATAGCCTCCACATTGACTCTGTACCATAACACCCTGTATATAGTCTCCACATTGACTCTGTACCGGTACCCCCTGTATATAGCCTCCACATTGACTCTGTACCGTAATACCCTGTATATAGCCTCCACATTGACTCTGTACCGGTACCCCCTGTATATAGCCTCCACATTGACTCTGTACCATAATACCCTGTATATAGCCTCCACATTGACTCTGTACCGTAATACCCTGTATATAGCCTCCACATTGACTCTGTACCGTAATACCCTGTATATAGCCTCCACATTGACTCTGTACCGTAATACCCTGTATATAGCCTCCACATTGACTCTGTACCGTAATACCCTGTATATAGCCTCCACATTGACTCTGTACCGTAATACCCTGTATATAGCCTCCACATTGACTCTGTACCGTAATACCCTGTATATAGCCTCCACATTGACTCTGTACCGTAATACCCTGTATATAGCCTCCACATTGACTATGTACCGTAACACCCTGTATATAGCCTCCACATTGACTCTGTACCGTAATACCCTGTATATAGCCTCCACATTGACTCTGTACCGTAATACCCTGTATATAGCCTCCACATTGACTCTGTACCGTAATACCCTGTATATAGCCTCCACATTGACTCTGTACCGTAATACCCTGTATATAGCCTCCACATTGACTCTGTACCGTAATACCCTGTATATAGCCTCCACATTGACTCTGTACCGTAATACCCTGTATATAGCCTCCACATTGACTCTGTACCGTAATACCCTGTATATAGCCTCCACATTGACTCTGTACCGTAATACCCTGTATATAGCCTCCACATTGACTCTGTACCGTAATACCCTGTATATAGCCTCCACATTGACTCTGTACCGTAATACCCTGTATATAGCCTCCACATTGACTCTGTACCGTAATACCCTGTATATAGCCTCCACATTGACTCTGTACCGTAATACCCTGTATATAGCCTCCACATTGACTCTGTACCGTAATACCCTGTATATAGCCTCCACATTGACTATGTACCGTAACACCCTGTATATAGCCTCCACATTGACTCTGTACCGTAATACCCTGTATATAGCCTCCACATTGACTATGTACCGTAACACCCTGTATATAGCCTCCACATTGACTCTGTACCGTAATACCCTGTATATAGCCTCCACATTGACTCTGTACCGTAATACCCTGTATATAGCCTCCACATTGACTCTGTACCGTAATACCCTGTATATAGCCTCCACATTGACTCTATACCGTAATACCCTGTATATAGCCTCCACATTGACTCTGTACCGTAATACCCTGTATATAGCCTCCACATTGACTCTGTACCGTAATACCCTGTATATAGCCTCCACATTGACTCTGTACCGTAATACCCTGTATATAGCCTCCACATTGACTCTGTACCGTAATACCCTGTATATAGCCTCCACATTGACTCTGTACCGTAATACCCTGTATATAGCCTCCCCCTGTATATATTGTTATTTTACTGCTGCTCTTAAATTACTTGTTACTTTTATTTGTTTTTCTTATCTGTATTTTTTTTTTTTTAACTGTTGTTCTTGTTGGTCTTGTTGGTCTTGTTGGTCTTGTTGGTCTTGTTGGTCTTGTTGGTCTTGTTGGTCTTGGCTGTGTGCCAGACTGGGGTGAAGGTTCACCTTCCAACAAGACAACGACTCTAAGCACACAGCCAAGATAACAAAGGAGTGGCTTCGGGACAAGTCTCTGAATGTCCTTGAGTGGCCCAGTCAGAACCCAGTCAGAGCCCAGTCAGAGCCCAGTCAGAACCCAGTCAGAGCCCAGTCAGAGCCCAGTCAGAACCCAGTCAGAACCCAGTCAGAGCCCAGTCAGAACCCAGTCAGAACCCAGTCAGAACCCAGTCAGAGCCCAGTCAGAACCCAGTCAGAACCCAGTCAGAACCCAGTCAGAACCCAGTCAGAGCCCAGTCAGAACCCAGTCAGAACCCAGTCAGAACCCAGTCAGAGCCCAGTCAGAACCCAGTCAGAACATCTCTGGCGAGACCTGAAAGTAGCTGTGCAGCGACGCTCCCCATCCGACCTGCTTGAGAGGATCTGCAGAGAAGAATGGGAGAAAATCCCCAAATACAGATGTGCCAAGATTGTAGAGTCATAAGACTTGAGACTGTAATCACTACTAAAGGTGCTTCAACAAAGTACTGAGTAAAGGGTCTGAATACTTACGTAAATGTGATATTTAATCAATTTGCACAAAAAAAATGTTTTTGCTTTGTCATTATGGGGTATTGTGTGTAGATTGATGAGGGGGAAAAAACTATTGAATCAATTTTAGAATAATGCTGTAATGTAACAAAATGTGGAAAAAGTGGAAGGGGCCTGAATACTTTCCTAAAGCCCTGTAGACCCCGCTGAGCCGACATGAAATATGGCTCAGAAAACCTACCTCAAAACCGCTGAGAAATTGCGTTATACTCAGAATTGTCCCATTATCCCAACTGTTGGGAAGATTGAAGGACCGCTAAGCAGGTGTAACAGTTAGCATAGTGGGACAGTACAATTCAAACAGCAAATGGCATTTTCACATGTGAAAGTTTTTGCGCCTGTCTGCCTACCTACCTACCTGTCTGCCTACCTACCTGTCTGCCTACCTACCTGCCTGTCTGTCTACCTACCTCTCTGCCTACCTACCTACCTCTCTGCCTACCTACCTACCTGCCTACCTACCTACCTACCTGTCTGCCTACCTACCTGTCTGCCTGCCTACCTACCTACCTCTCTGCCTACCTACCTGTCTGCCTACCTACCTACCTACCTACCTCTCTGCCTGCCTACCTACCTACCTACCTGCCTGTCTGCCTACCTACCTGTCTGTCTGCCTACCTACCTGTCTGCCTACCTACCTACCTACCTACCTCTCTGCCTACCTACCTACCTGCCTACCTCTCTGCCTACCTACCTGTCTGCCTACCTACCTGTCTGCCTACCTACCTGTCTGCCTAACTGCCTACATTCCTGCCTGCCTGTCTGCCTGCCTGCCTGCCTGCCTGTATGTGTGCCTACATGCCTGCTTGCATGTCTGCCTACATGCCTGCCTGCCTGTCTGCCTGCCTGCCTGCCTGTCTGCCTACCTCTCTGCCTACCTACCTGTCTGCCTACCTACCTCTCTGCCTACCTACCTACCTACCTCTCTGCCTACCTACCTACCTGCCTGCCTACCTACCTGTCTGCCTTCCCTACCTGTCTGCCTACCTACCTACCTCTCTGCCTACCTACCTGCCTGTCTGCCTACCTACCTGTCTGCCTACCTACCTACCTCTCTGCCTACCTACCTACCTACCTACCTGCCTGTCTGCCTACCTACCTGTCTGCCTACCTACCTACCTACCTACCTCTCTGCCTACCTACCTACCTGCCTACCTCTCTGCCTACCTACCTACCTGTCTGCCTACCTACTGTCTGTCTGCCTAACTGCCTACATTCCTGCCTGCCTGCCTACAAACCTGCCTGCCTGTCTGCCTGCCTGCCTGTCCGTGTGCCTTCATGCTTGCTTGCCTGTCTGCCTACATGCCTGCCTGTCTGCCTACATGCCTGCCTGCCTGCCTGCCTGCCTGCCTGTCTGGGTGCCTGCCTGTCTGTGTGCCTACATGCCTGCTTGCCTGTCTGCCTACATGCCTGCCTGCCTGCCTGTCTGGGTGCCTACATGCCTGTCTGTCTACCTACCTGTCTGCCTACCTACCTACCCTCTCTGCCTACCTCTCTGCCTACCTACCTACCTACCTACCTACCTGTCTGCCTACCTACCTGTCTGCCTTCCCTACCTGTCTGCCTACCTACCTACCGCTCTGCCTACCTACCTGCCTGTCTGCCTCACCTACCTGTCTGCCCCACCCACCACCTACCTACCTACCTCTCTGCCCACCTACCTACCTACCTGCCTGTCTGCCTACCTACCTGTCTGCCTACCTACCTACCTACCTCTCTGCCTACCTACCTACCTACCTGCCTGTCTGCCTACCTACCTGTCTGCCTACCTACCTACCTACCTACCTACCTCTCTGCCTACCTACCTACCTGCCTACCTCTCTGCCTACCTACCTGTCTGCCTACCTAACTGTCTGCCTACCTACCTGTCTGCCTACCTACCTGTCTGCCTAGCTGCCTACATTCCTGCCTGCCTGTCTGCCTGCCTGCCTGTATGTGTGCCTACATGCCTGCTTGCATGTCTGCCTACATGCCTGCCTGCCTACATGCCTACCTCTCTGCCTACCTACCTACCTACCTGCCTGTCTGCCTACCTACCTGTCTGCCTACCTACCTACCTACCTACCTACCTCTCTGCCTACCTACCTACCTGCCTACCTCTCTGCCTACCTACCTGTCTGCCTACCTAACTGTCTGCCTACCTACCTGTCTGCCTACCTACCTGTCTGCCTAACTGCCTACATTCCTGCCTGCCTGTCTGCCTGCCTGCCTGTATGTGTGCCTACATGCCTGCTTGCATGTCTGCCTACATGCCTGCCTGCCTACATGCCTGCCTGCCTGCCTGCCTGTCTGTGTGCCTACATGCCTGCCTGTCTGCCTGCCTGCCTGTATGTGTGCCTACATGCCTGCTTGCCTGTCTGCCTACATGACTGCCTGCCTGCCTGTCTGCCTGCCTACCTCTCTGCCTACCTACCTGTCTGCCTACCTACCTCTCTGCCTACATACCTACCTACCTACCTACCTACCTACCTACCTACCTACCTGTCTGTCTACCTACCTGTCTGCCTTCCCTACCTGTCTGCCTACCTACCTACCTCTCTGCCTACCTACCTGCCTGTCTGCCTACCTACCTGTCTGCCTACCTACCTCTCTGCCTACCTACCTACCTACCTACCTACCTACCTGCCTGTCTGCCTACCTACCTGTCTGCCTACCTACCTACCTACCTACCTACCTACCTACCTACCTACCTACCTACCTCTCTGCCTACCTACCTACCTGCCTACCTCTCTGCCTACCTACCTGTCTGCCTACCTACCTGTCTGCCTACCTACCTACCTGTCTGCCTACCTACCTGTCTGCCTAACTGCCTACATTCCTGCCTGCCTGCCTACAAACCTGCCTGCCTGTCTGCCTGCCTGCCTGTCTGTGTGCCTACATGCCTGCTTGCCTGTCTGCCTACATGCCTGCCTGTCTGTGTGGCTACATGCCTGCTTGCCTGTCTGCCTACATGCCTGCCTGTCTGCCTACATGCCTGCCTGCCTGTCTGGGTGCCTGCCTGTCTGTGTGCCTACATGCCTGCTTGCCTGTCTGCCTACATGCCTGCCTGCCTGCCTGTCTGGGTGCCTACATGCCTGCCTACCTGTCTGCCTACCTACCTACCTACCTACCTACCTACCTGCCTACCTCTCTGCCTACCTACCTGTCCGCCTACCTAACTGTCTGCCTACCTACCTGTCTGCCTACCTACCTGTCTGCCTAACTGCCTACATTCCTGCCTGCCTGTCTGCCTGCCTGCCTGTATGTGTGCCTACATGCCTGCTTGCATGTCTGCCTACATGCCTGCCTGCCTACATGCCTGCCTGCCTGCCTGTCTGTGTGCCTACATGCCTGCCTGTCTGCCTGCCTGCCTGTATGTGTGCCTACATGCCTGCTTGCCTGTCTGCCTACATGACTGCCTGCCTGCCTGTCTGCCTGCCTGCCTGTCTGCCTGCCTACCTCTCTGCCTACCTACCTGTCTGCCTACCTACCTCTCTGCCTACATACCTACCTACCTACCTCTCTGCCTACCTACCTACCTACCTACCTACCTGTCTACCTACCTGTCTGCCTTCCCTACCTGTCTGCCTACCTACCTACCTCTCTGCCTACCTACCTGCCTGTCTGCCTACCTACCTGTCTGCCTACCTACCTCTCTGCCTACCTACCTACCTACCTACCTACCTGCCTGTCTGCCTACCTACCTGTCTGCCTACCTACCTACCTACCTACCTACCTCTCTGCCTACCTACCTACCTGCCTACCTCTCTGCCTACCTACCTGTCTGCCTACCTACCTGTCTGCCTACCTACCTACCTACCTGTCTGCCTAACTGCCTACATTCCTGCCTGCCTGCCTACAAACCTGCCTGCCTGTCTGCCTGCCTGCCTGTCTGTGTGCCTACATGCCTGCTTGCCTGTCTGCCTACATGCCTGCCTGTCTGTGTGCCTACATGCCTGCTTGCCTGTCTGCCTACATGCCTGCCTGTCTGCCTACATGCCTGCCTGCCTGTCTGGGTGCCTGCCTGTCTGTGTGCCTACATGCCTGCTTGCCTGTCTGCCTACATGCCTGCCTGCCTGCCTGTCTGGGTGCCTACATGCCTGCCTACATGCCTGCCTGCCTGCCTGTCTGTGTGCCTACATGCCTGCCTGCCTACCTGTCTGTCTGCCTACATGCCTGCCTGCCTGCCTACATGCCTGCCTACCTGTCTGCCTACCTACCTACCTACCTACCTACCTCTGCCTGGACCCCTGACCTGACCTACCCTGTCTGCCTACCTACCTGTCTGCCTAACTGCCACACATTCCTGCCTGCCTGTCTGCCTGCCTGCCTGTATGTGTGCCACATGCCTGCTTGCATGTCTGCCACATGCCTGCCTGCCTACATGCCTGCCTGCCTGCCTGTCTGTGTGCCTACATGCCTGCCTGTCTGCCTGCCTGCCTGTATGTGCCTAACATGCCTGCTTGCCTGTCTGCCTACATGACTGCCTGCCTGCCTGTCTGCCTGCCTGCCCTGCCCCTACCTCTCTGCCTACCTAGTTGTCGGGCCCTACCTACCTCTCTGCCTACATACCTACCTACCTACCTCTCTGCCTACCTACCTACCTACCTACCTACCTACCTGTCTGTCTGGGTGCCTGCCTGTCTGTGTGCCTACATGCCTGCTTGCCTGTCTGCCTACATGCCTGCCTGCCTGCCTGTCTGGGTGCCTACATGCCTGCCTGCCTGCCTGTCTGTGTGCCTACATGCCTGCCTGCCTACCTGTCTGTCTGCCTACATGCCTGCCTGCCTGCCTGTCTGGGTGCCTACATGCCTGCCTACATGCCTGCCTGCCTGCCTGTCTGTGTGCCTACATGCCTGCCTACATGCCTGCCTGCCTACCTGTCTGTGTGCCTACATGCCTGCCTGTCTGTCTGTCTACATGCCTGCCTACGTATCAGTGTGCAGTGCTGAGTCTGAGGTCTGGTTGGACCCCTGATGACACACCCAGCAGAGTAAAACACACACGCACACACGCACACACACACACACGCACACACACACGCACGCACACACACATGCACGCACGCACGCACACACGCACACGCACACACGCACACACGCACACACGCACACACGCACTCAGCAGAGACCACAGAGACAAATCCTCTTAACGCTGATAAACAGGATGTAAAGTAACAGGTTGGACTCGGCTTTAAAACAGATTAGGCCTAACACACACTCACTCTAATAGCGAGTGCTTCCCCAATTCCTACTCCCTATACAGTGTACTACAGTTGACACGGGCCCTTAAGGATCTGGTTAAAAAAAGTACTCCACTATAAAGTGAATATGGCACCATTTGGGAAGCACCCAGGAAGATGTAACGAGGTGCTCTTCATAACGACTGGAGGTACAGAACACAAAGGGGTTACCCAGGACGGACCGGAGATACACAGAGAGGACAAAACATTAGGAACACATGTCTTAATATTGAGTTTACAACCCCTTTTGCCCTCAGAAAAGCTTCAATTTACCTGAGCATGGACTCTACAAGGTGTTGAAAGCATTCCACAAGGATGCTGGCCCATGTTGACTCCACAAGGTGTTGAAAGGGTTCCACAAGGATGCTGGCCCATGTTGACTCCACAAGGTGTTGAAAGCGTTCCACAAGGATGCTGGCCCATGTTGACTCTACAAGGTGTTGAAAGGGTTCCACAGGGATGCTGGCCCATGTTGACTCTACAAGGTGTTGAAAGGGTTCCACAGGGATGCTGGCCCATGTTGACTCTACAAGGTGTTGAAAGGGTTCCACAAGGATGCTGGCCCATGTTGACTCCACAAGGTGTTGAAAGGGTTCCACAAGGATGCTGGCCCATGTTGACTCTACAAGGTGTTGAAAGCGTTCCACAAGGATGCTGGCCCATGTTGACTCTACAAGGTGTTGAAAGCATTCCACAAGGATGCTGGCCCATGTTGACTCTACAAGGTGTTGAAAGGGTTCCACAAGGATGCTGGCCCATGTTGACTCCACAAGGTGTTGAAAGCGTTCCACAAGGATGCTGGCCCATGTTGACTCTACAAGGTGTTGAAAGCGTTCCACAAGGATGCTGGCCCATGTTGACTCCACAAGGTGTTGAAAGGGTTCCACAAGGATGCTGGCCCATGTTGACTCCACAAGGTGTTGAAAGGGTTCCACAAGGATGCTGGCCCATGTTGACTCCACAAGGTGTTGAAAGGGTTCCACAAGGATGCTGGCCCATGTTGACTCCACAAGGTGTTGAAAGCGTTCCACAAGGATGCTGGCCCATGTTGACTCTACAAGGTGTTGAAAGCGTTCCACAAGGATGCTGGCCCATGTTGACTCCACAAGGTGTTGAAAGGGTTCCACAAGGATGCTGGCCCATGTTGACTCCAATACTTCCCACAGTCCTTTGGGTGGTGGACAGTTCTTGAAAAACACGGGAAACTATTCAGAGTGAAAAACCCTTCTTGACACTCTAGTGTGCCTGGCACCCACTACCATGCCCATTCAAAGAAACTTCAATCTTTTGTCTTGCCCATTCACCCTCTGAATGGCACACATACACAATCCATGTCTCAATTCAATTGTCTCAAGGCTTATAAATCCTTCTTTAACCACGTGTCTCCTCCCCTTCATCTACACTGATTGGAGTGGATTTAACAAGAGAAATCAATAAGGGAACATAACTTCCACCTGGATTCACCTGGTCCGTCTATGTCATGGCAAAAGGTGTTCTTAATTTGTTGCAGTGTAATTGACCAGCGTCACTGGGTTAACCTTGCAATGTTTGTGTTTCTATCTAGAAATGGTGATCGTAAAGTTTATTAGTGTAGGCACTGTTAGCGATCTTTACCCTCTTGTTCTCTTCTGTGTACTATACAGACTGTTCCTGTAGACAGAACAACTGTGTTTGATGATAACAGAAAGCATTTCTTAACCTGACCTTTACCTGCGTTCTTCCTCCCTGCATCTTCTGAATCCTTCTCTATTTCTTTACTCACTTCCTGTCACTCGTTACTCTCTGTCCTCCTATTCACTCCTGAATGCACCCTTCTCTATTTCTTTACTCACTTCCTGTCACTCATTACTCTCTGTCCTCCTGTTCACTCCTGAATGCACCCTTCTCTATTTCTTTACTCACTTCCTTTCACTCGTTACTCTCTGTCCTCCTGTTCACTCCTGAATGCACCCTTCACTATTTCTCTCCCTGTTTAGCTCTCCCACTTGAACCCTGTAACTCACTCCAAGCCAACACTATTTCTGTGGCTCAACTGTGCACTAAACATCACGCACACCAAACCCAAGTGCTCAGTCCCTAGGCACCCCCCTAGCCTCTCAACACAGAATGAAAGATAAAGAAAGAGCTAAGAGAAAAAGAAAGAGAGAACTAAGAGAAAGAGCAGTCTGCTCTTCCCACTCGGTTGAAGCCAAGTGGGAAGGATTATTTTAAAAGTATTTAAGTCTGATCAATACACTGGTAGAAGTCAACAGTTAAAAACGCCAAGATATCTACATGGACATACGTTATTGTCTCATTTGTATCAAAATGTCATTGTTATTGTTAGTTAAAAGTCTACAGTTAAAAATGCCTTTGGAAAGTAATTCCCCTTGAATCTCTCCACATTGTGTTACATTTTCAGCTTTCTTCTAAAATGGATTAAATGAAAAATAAATCCTCAGCAATCTCTTTGGCCACTATACGGAGTCGTCTGAACCATCGCCGGAACCCCAACAGATGCTAGCCAGCTAACTAGCTACTAGCTAGTAGTCATCAGCCACCTCTAGCACGGACAACTCTCGCCAGTCTGCGCAGAGCGACTCAAACCAGAGCAATTTGGACTTATTTTTCTCCATATCTCCGTATTCCTACTGCAAACTCTGAACCTTTTTTTCTCTTCTTTTTCTTCACCTGGACCATCGCAGCTAGCTAGCTGCTACTCGAGTAGCCACTCCTGGCTAACGTCACTGTCCCGAAGCAATAACCAATTAGCCTGGAGCTAGCCTTGCTAGGCCCATCTCCCGGCTAGCCAAAGAGGTCCATCAGGCTCTACTTGGGCTACAATACCTCTTTTTGCCAACTGGCTTGGACCCATGACGACTCGTCACGACTGGAACACCGACGTGATTCGCCCGATAGGGTTTTTCCTCAACTGGCTCCGCAGTCGCTTCATCCGCTAGCATGCTAGCCGCGGCCTGCTAGCTGTCCAGAGCACATCGGACTGTTAGCTTAAAAGGCCCACCGGACAAATTCATATCACGAGAGGTCGTGACGTCCCTCCAAGGCCCATCTGTTAGCTTGCGCTAGCCCCAAGCTGCCTGAAGCCACTCACTGGACTCCTATGATCACTCGGCTACGCATGCTTCTCCCTAACGTCAATATGCCAATATACTCTAAGCACAGTTTTACCATCACTGTATCCACATCCTACCATACCTTTTGTCTGTACATTATGCCTTGAATCTACTCTACCATGCCCAGAAATGTGATTCTGAACGTACTAGTCGACCTGTTATTCGAGCCTTTAGCTGTACCCTTATCCCACTCCTCCTTTGTTCCTCTGGTGATGTGGAGGTTAATCCAGGCCCTGCAGTGTCTAGCTCCACTCCTATTCCCCAGGCGCTCTCTTTTGCTGACATCTGTAACCGTAAAAGCCTTGGTTTCATGCATGTTAACATAAGAAGCCTCCTCCCAAAGTTTGTTTATTCACTGCCCTAGCACACTCTGCCAACTCGGACGTCCTTGCCGTGTCTGAATCCTGGCTCAGGAAGACCACCAAAACCCCTGAAATTTCCATCCCTAACTATAACATTTGCTGACAAGATAGAACTGCCAAAGGGGGCGGTGTTGCAATCTACTGCAGAGATGGCGTATAGAGTTCTGTCTTACTATCCAGATCTGTGCCCAAACAATTCGAGCTTCTACTTTTAAAAATGCACCTTTCCAGAAACAAGTCTCTCATCATTTCCGCTTGCTATAGACCACCCTCTGCCCCCAGCAGTGCCCTGGACACCATATGTGAACTGATTGCCTCCCATCTATCTTCAGAGCTAGTGCTGCTAAGTGACCTAAACCGGGACATGCTTAACAACCCAGCCATCCTACAATCTAAGCTTGATGCCCTCAATCTCTCACAAATTATCAATGAACCCACCAGGTACAACCCCAAAGCCGTATACACGGCACCCTCAGGACACCCCGGCCAGGTCGATTAGAAAGGCCTGCTCGCTGAAGTGTTTCAGGGAGCGTTTTACAGTGATGAGTGGAGGTCGTTTGACCGCTGACCCATTACGGATGCAGGCAATGAGGCAGTGATCGCTGAGATCTTGGTTGAAGACAGCAGAGGTGTATTTAGAGGGAAAGTTGGTTAGGATGATATCTATGAGGGTGCCCGTGTTTAAGGCTTTGGGGAGGTACCTGGTAGGTTCATTGATCATTTGTGTGAGACTGAGGGCATCAAGTTTAGATTGTAGGATGGCTGGGGTGTTAAGCATGTTCCAGTTTAGGCCGCCTAGCAGCACGAGCTCTGAAGATAGATGGGGGGCAATCAGTTCACATATGGTGTCCAGAGCACAGCTGTGGGCAGAGGGTGGTCTATAGCAGGCGGCAACGGTGAGAGACTTGTTTTTAGAGAGGTGGATTTTTAAAAGTAGAAGTTCAAATTGTTTGGGTACAGACCTGGATAGTAGGACAGAACTCTGCAGGCTATCTTTGCAGTAGATTGCAACACCACCCCCTTTGGCAGTTCTATCTTGTCTGAAAATGTTGTAGTTTGGAATTAAAATTTCAGAATTTTTGGTGGTCTTCCTAAGCCAGGATTCAGACACAGCTAGAACATCCGGGTTGGCAGAGTGTGCTAAAGCAGTGAATAGAACAAACTTAGGGAGGAGGCTTCTAATGTTAATATGCATGAAACCAAGGCTATTACGGTTACAGAAGTCGTCAAAAGAGAGCGCCTGGGGAATAGGAGTGGAGCTAGGCACTGCAGGGCCTGGATTCACCTCTACATCGCCAGAGGAACAGAGGAGGAGTAGAAAAAGGGTGCGGCTAAAAGCAATAAGAATTTGTTGTCTAGAACGTCTGGAACAGAGAGTAAAAGGAGGTTTCTGGGGGCGATAAAATAGCATCAAGGTATAATGTACAGACAAAGGTATGGTAGGATGTGAATACTGTGGAGGTAAACCTAGGTATTGAGTGATGAAGAGAGAGATATTGTCTCTAGAAACATAATTGAAACCAGGAGATGTCATTGCATGTGTGGGTGGTGGAACTAATAGGTTGGATAAGGTATAGTGAGCAGGACTAGAGGCTCTACAGTGAAATAAGCCAATAAACACTAACCAGAACAGCAATGGACAAGGCATATTGACATTAAGGAGAGGCATGCTTAGTCGAGTGATCAAAAGGGTCCAGTGAGTGGAGAGGTTGGTTGGGGGTCACGGCGATTTAGACAGCTAGCCAGGCCATCGGTAGCAAGCTAGCATAGGATGGAGGTCTGTTCTGCCTTATTATTATTCGACCATGCTGGTCATTTATGAACATTTGAACATCTTGGTCATGTTCTGTTATAATCTCTACCCGGTACAGCCAGAAGAGGACTGGCCACCCCACATAGCCTGGTTCCTCTCTAGGTTTCTTCCTAGATTTTGGCCTTTCTAGGGAGTTTTTCCTAGCCACCGTGCTTTTACACCTGCATTGTTTGCTGTTTGAGGTTTTAGGCTGGGTTTCTGTACAGCACTTTGAGATATCAGCTGATGTACGAAGGGCTATATAAATACATTTGATTTGATTTGATTTGTTATTAGCCACGTCGTGCGTTCCGTCAGTAGATTAGTGGGGTTCCATGTGGTAGAGGGGATTCATCCAAATCACACACACAAAAAACAATAGATACAGTTATAGAGGCCCAAGAAGATTCGATTGTCCGATTGTCTATTCAGATAGCAGCCGATAAGACAGCTAACGGTTAGCAGGCTGAAGATGGGCGTTCAGGTAACGTCGCGACGGAGGAGCCAGCCGGATAACTCCTTCGGGTAGATAACGTCGGCAGTCCAGTTGTGAAGGCCCGGTGGGGCTCCGCGTATGCAGTAAAACGGGTCCGGATAGGTGACTGCAGCCCAGGAGTGATTGATGGAACTCTTCAGCTGGCTAGCTCCGGAATAATTTATGTTTGCTCCGGAATCGACGAAAGCCGATAGTCACACGGATAGCAGCTAGCTAGCTGTGAGATCCAGGTATGAATGTCCAGAGTTAGCGGTTGAAAACTGCTGTGCAATGTTGACATCCTTCCTCCCAGAGATGTGAAAGCCTCACTCAGATGGAACCAGGTTTCAGCTGCTGTGCAATGTTGACATCCTTCCTCCCAGCGATGTGAAAGCCTCACTCAGATGGAACCAGGTTTCAGCTGCTGTGCAATGTTGACATCCTTCCTCCCAGAGATGTGAAAGCCTCACTCAGATGGAACCAGTTTTCAGCTGCTGTGCAATGTTGACATCCTTCCTCCCAGAGATGTGAAAGCCTCACTCAGATGGAACCAGTTTTCAGCTGCTGTGCAATGTTGACATCCTTCCTCCCAGAGATGTGAAAGCCTCACTCAGATGGAACCAGGTTTCAGCTGCTGTGCAATGTTGACATCCTTCCTCCCAGAGATGAAAGCCTCACTCAGATGGAACCAGGTTTCATGTGAAAGCCTCACTCAGATGGAACCAGGTTTCAGCTGCTGTGCAATGTTGACATCCTTCCTCCCAGAGATGTGAAAGCCTCACTCAGATGGAACCAGTTTTCAGCTGCTGTGCAATGTTGACATCCTTCCTCCCAGAGATGTGAAAGCCTCACTCAGATGGAACCAGTTTTCAGCTGCTGTGCAATGTTGACATCCTTCCTCCCAGAGATGTGAAAGCCTCACTCAGATGGAACCAGGTTTCAGCTGCTGTGCAATGTTGACATCCTTCCTCCCAGAGATGTGAAAGCCTCACTCAGATGGAACCAGTTTTCAGCTGTTGTGCAATGTTGACATCCTTCCTCCCAGAGATGTGAAAGCCTCACTCAGATGGAACCAGGTTTCAGCTGCTGTGCAATGTTGACATCCTTCCTCCCAGAGATGTGAAAGCCTCACTCAGATGGAACCAGTTTTCAGCTGCTGTGCAATGTTGACATCCTTCCTCCCAGAGATGTGAAAGCCTCACTCAGATGGAACCAGGTTTCAGCTGCTGTGCAATGTTGACATCCTTCCTCCCAGAGATATGAAAGCCTCACTCAGATGGAACCAGGTTTCAGCTGCTGTGCAATGTTGACATCCTTCCTCCCAGAGATGTGAAAGCCATCCCCCGGACTGGACAACCCAGCAAACATATATTTTTGAGAAGATCAAGACTTCTATAATGAAAAGCACATGGACATTACATATATTCTCACAGAAATATGAAATACGTTCTCAGGCTAGATTCCATTGTTAATATCGTAACATGGCCTGAACCAAAGTTTACTCCAAGGATCTGATGATATAGGCCTGTATATTGATTTTACCTAAGCCTTTACGTGTTTGTGTGTTTGAAGTTTTTCTTAAATTGTAGACTGCTATTTTTAGCACTTGAAGTTAATTAACAAAGTATTTTATAGTTGAAATCTTTTCTCAGCTTTTTGAAGGACTACTTCACTGCTATAGCACATGGCCACAGTCACATGCTCCAAAGTGAATTCTTTAAGAGATGGGTGGGTTTAACCTTTGTCTAGGCATGTCAGTTAGGAACACATTTTTATTTACAATGAAGGCCTACCCCCTGGCCAAACTCTAACTCGGACGACGCTGGACCAATTGTGTGCCGCCCTACAGGGGATGTGAACCATGCTAAATGGGCGTAAACAATGAACAGCACTGTAGCTGTTCAATGTGAAAGGTTATCTTTGTTATACAACAATAGTCCATTTAATATGTTAAATGGTTTGCCTGATGGGGAAACTCAGAGAATTCATTTTGGCAATTTGGTGAAAGTATTCCTTTACTAAATATATGTTTCCCAATGATTAATGTAGAGCAAGTGTGAACACCACAGCAAAATGCCTTTTCGTCCTAAATGGGATTCTAAGTGTATCACCTTTTAAAGCTGCATTACTTGCCCATGTTTCATCCAACTACAGTGTCTGATGCCATGTAGAAGCTCTGAGTCTCTACTTCCTCATGTTTCCTCCAACTACAGTTTCTGATATGCCATGTAGAAGCTCTGAGTCTCTACTTCCTCATGTTTCCCCCAACTACAGTTTCTGATATGCCATGTAGGAGCTCTGAGTCTCTACTTCCTCATGTTTCCTCCAACTACAGTGTCTGATGCCATGTAGAAGCTCTGAGTCTCTACTTCCTCATGTTTCCTCCAACTACAGTTTCTGATATGCCATGTAGAAGCTCTGAGTCTCTACTTCCCCATGTTTCCTCCAACTACAGTGTCTGATGCCATGTAGAAGCTCTGAGTCTCTACTTCCTCATGTTTCCTCCAACTACAGTGTCTGATGCCATGTAGAAGCTCTGAGTCTCTACTTCCTCATGTTTCCTCCAACTACAGTGTCTGATGCCATGTAGAAGCTCTGAGTCTCTACTTCCCCATGTTTCCTCCAACTACAGTGTCTGATGCCATGTAGAAGCTCTGAGTCTCTACTTCCTCATGTTTCCTCCAACTACAGTGTCTGATGCCATGTAGAAGCTCTGAGTCTCTACTTCCTCATGTTTCCTCCAACTACAGTGTCTGATGCCATGTAGAAGCTCTGAGTCTCTACTTCCTCATGTTTCCTCCAACTACAGTTTCTGATATGCCATGTAGAAGCTCTGAGTCTCTACTTCCTCATGTTTCCTCCAACTACAGTTTCTGATATGCCATGTAGGAGCTCTGAGTCTCTACTTCCTCATGTTTCCTCCAACTACAGTTTCTGATATGGCATGTAGAAGCTCTGAGTCTCTACTTCCTCATGTTTCCTCCAACTACAGTGTCTGATGCCATGTAGAAGCTCTGAGTCTCTACTTCCTCATGTTTCCTCCAACTACAGTTTCTGATATGCCATGTAGGAGCTCTGAGTCTCTACTTCCTCATGTTTCCTCCAACTACAGTGTCTGATGCCATGTAGAAGCTCTGAGTCTCTACTTCCTCATGTTTCCTCCAACTACAGTTTCTGATATGCCATGTAGAAGCTCTGAGTCTCTACTTCCTCATGTTTCCTCCAACTACAGTTTCTGATATGGCAATGAGAAGCTCTGTCTATACTTTTATCCAATGTAAAAACACCATTTAAAATGTTGCTACATAACACCGAATTTAGGTGGTGGGTCACGTTTGAGCCGATCCGAAGATGATTTCCTTGAGCTGAGACACTTTTCTTCGATGTGTAAATGATCAGACTATTCGTTTCACTTCTTGAAAAAAAAAATGTAATTGATGCAATTAACTTACGGGCCTATCAGGCTGGTCACTAGATCTCCCAGCACTCATGGGGATCAGAGCTGGGTCAGACTTCCCTCATCCCCTTCCCCTTCCCCCCCTCCCCTCCTTTATGGAGTCAATAAGAAATTAGTGTGAGGAAATATTCTGTGTAATTAGAAGACTGAGCTGCATGTCTCTGGAGACCATAACAACCCTGCCTTTCCCCACTCTCTGACTATGAGAGGTCTGTCTGTTGTTCAATCTCCTGGGAGATTCCCAACTTTGACCTGCTATATCCCAAACAGTACTAACAAGCATCATCCTTTGACCTGCTATATCCCAAACAGTACTAACAAGCATCATCCTTTAATCTGCTATATCCCAAACAGTACTAACAAGCATCATCCTTTGACCTGCTATATCCCAAACAGTACTAACAAGCATCATCCTTTGACCTGCTATATCCCAAACAGTACTAACAAGCATCATCCTTTGACCTGCTATATCCCAAACAGTACTAACAAGCATCATCCTTTGACCTGCTATATCCCAAACAGTACTAACAAGCATCATCCTTTGACCTGCTATATCCCAAACAGTACTAACAAGCATCATCCTTTAATCTGCTGTATCCCAAACAGTACTAACAAGCATCATCCTTTGACCTGCTATATCCCAAACAGTACTAACAAGCATCATCCTTTGATCTGCTGTATCCCAAACAGTACTAACAAGCATCATCCTTTGACCTGCTGTATCCCAAACAGTACTAACAAGCATCATCCTTTGACCTGCTATATCCCAAACAGTACTAACAAGCATCATCCTTTGATTGTGAGTTTTGATGTGTTTATTCTGTTGAAACTGTAGCCGACATAGCTGGGGCTGAGCTGGGCTGGGCTGACCTGGGGATGAGCTGGGTTGGGCGGGGCTGGGGTTGAGCTGGGGTTAAGCTGGACTGGGAATGAGCTGGGGTTGAGCTGGGCTTGGGTTGAGCTGAGTTGAGCTGGGACTGAGCTGGGACTGATACTGATGAGGATTGGTCCAGGCAGCCTGAAAAGAGTTGGTGTGGTTTGTGTGAGCATTTATGAAGTACCACTCACCCCATTCTTTGGGTAGGCTATCCACCCAAGGTCCCCCATGACAGAGCGAGAGTCCAGTAAGTTCACTGCAGAAACACAGGAAGGACACAGTTATTATGTAGAACACATTTGGGAAGATTTTAAATGAAAAACACCCAAATTATAGTGATCATTCAGTGAGCCACACAATAGACAGACCTACTGGTACCTAACAGTACAGACAGACCTACTGGTACCTAACAGTACAGACAGGCCTACTGGTACCTAACAGTACAGACAGACCTACTGGTACCTAACAGTACAGACAGGCCTACTGGTACCTAACAGTACAGACAGGCCTACTGGTACCTAACAGTACAGACAGGCCTACTGGTACCTAACAGTACAGACAGGCCTACTGGTACCTAACAGTACAGACAGACCTACTGGTACCTAACAGTACAGACAGGCCTACTGGTACCTAACAGTACAGACAGACCTACTGGTACCTAACAGTACAGACAGGCCTACTGGTACCTAACAGTACAGACAGGCCTACTGGTACCTAACAGTACAGACAGACCTACTGGTACCTAACAGTACAGACAGACCTACTGGTACCTAACAGTACAGACAGGCCTACTGGTACCTAACAGTACAGACAGGCCTACTGGTACCTAACAGTACAGACAGACCTACTGGTACCTAACAGTACAGACAGACCTACTGGTACCTAACAGTACAGACAGACCTACTGGTACCTAACAGTACAGACAGACCTACTGGTACCTAACAGTACAGACAGACCTACTGGTACCTAACAGTACAGACAGACCTACTGGTACCTAACAGTACAGACAGACCTACTGGTACCTAACAGTACAGACAGGCCTACTGGTACCTAACAGTACAGACAGGCCTACTGGTACCTAACAGTACAGACAGGCCTACTGGTACCTAACAGTACAGACAGGCCTACTGGTACCTAACAGTACAGACAGGCCTACTGGTACCTAACAGTACAGACAGGCCTACTGGTACCTAACAGTACAGACAGGCCTACTGGTACCTAACAGTACAGACAGACCTACTGGTACCTAACAGTACAGACAGGCCTACTGGTACCTAACAGTACAGACAGGCCTACTGGTACCTAACAGTACAGACAGGCCTACTGGTACCTAACAGTACAGACAGGCCTACTGGTACCTAACAGTACAGACAGACCTACTGGTACCTAACAGTACAGACAGGCCTACTGGTACCTAACAGTACAGACAGACCTACTGGTACCTAACAGTACAGACAGGCCTACTGGTACCTAACAGTACAGACAGACCTACTGGTAACTGAACAGTACAGACAGACTTACTGGTAACTGAACAAAATAGACAGACTTACTGGTAACTGAACAGTACAGACAGACTTACTGGTAACTGAACAAAATAGACAGACCTACTGGTAACTGATCTGACAGACCTACTGGTAACTGAACAGTACAGACAGACTTACTGGTAACTGAACAAAATAGACAGACCTACTGGTAACTGATCTGACAGACCTACTGGTAACTGATCTGACAGAGCTACTGAATAGTACAACAGCAGTAACCAAATATAGTTGAAGTGACCTTTGCTAAATGTTGCTTAACAAGTCGCTCTGGATAAGAGCGTCTGCTAAATGACTTAAATGTAAATGTAAATGTAATGTTAAGGGCACAACGACCAATGCCTTCGCCAATGAAAAGTCAACATTCCTTCTCCAATGAAAAGTCAACATGCCTTCACCAATGAAAAGTCGACATTCCTTCACCAATGAAAAGTCAAGATTCCTTCACCAATGAAAAGTCAACATGCCTTCACCAATGAAAAGTCAACATGCCTTCGCCAATGAAAAGTCATCAATTCTTCACCAATGAAAAGTCAACATTCCTTCACCAATGAAAAGTCAACATTCCTTTACCAATGAAAAGTCAACATTCCTTCACCAATGAAAAGTCAACATTCCTTCACCAATGAAAAGTCAACATTCCTTCACCAATGAAAAGTCATCATTCCTTCACCAATGAAAAGTCATCATTCCTAGCATAACAAACTGTCTATTTAAAGTTTCTGAAAAGTAGGTCTTGGTTTGTTCCAGCTGATTGGCAGGCAGGCTAACAGACACTGTCTAGCACTCCAGATAGAACAGTGCCCTTAGGAAAATATCCTAATTAGGAGAAAAAGTGGAAATATGTTGTAGTGTAGTCGATGATAACAGGGAGATGATGTCTTTCTCCAAGAGAGGATGTAAGGAGATCCTCTTGGTGTACATCAGTAGACGAGAGGACAACCCTTTCCCCATAGTGAAACTAAGTTTATTATTCTCATAGTCAGAGAATTCAGATGATTCATGGTGGTTGTCACCATTGAATCAAATCGAATGTTATTGGTCACATACAAATGGTTAGCAGATGTTACTGTGAGTGTAGCAAAATGCTTCTATGTCCGACAGTGCAGTAATATCTAACATGTAATGATGTATTCCCAGAGTGGATACAAGGATGTAAGAAGGTAGTAGTGTATTTTGTTTACATTACGTTCAGCAGAAAAAGACAAATGTTTGAACAGCAAATCCTCCTCAGAGTCCAACAGAAGCAAATTCATTCGTAATAATTGTTTGAATGGACAAACTCTTTATCCATACAGTGTGTATCGATTTCAAAACACCAAGGGACACATTTCACATGTGGGAGAGTTATTTACATTTACATGGCGTCACTTCACTTAATCACTGTGGATATATTGTGTTGACGTCAAATCCTATCTGTATCACACGTTATGTCCCAGAGGTGCTCTTATTTTCACCAGAACCCGTTGAGCCCTAGTGCACTATATAGGGAATAGGGTTCTATAGGGCTCTGGTCTAAAGTAGTGCACTATATATAGGGAATAGGGTTCCATAGGGCTCTGGTCTAAAGTAGTGCACTATATATAGGGAATAGGGTTCCATAGGGCTCTGGTCTAAAGTAGTGCACTATATATAGGGAATAGGGTTCTATAGGGCTCTGGTCTAAAGTAGTGTACTATATAGGGAATAGGGTTCCATAGGGCTATGGTCTAAAGTAGTGTACTATATAGGGAATAGGGTTCTATAGGGCTCTGGTCTAAAGTAGTGCACTATATAGGGAATAGGGTTCCATAGGGCTCTGGTCTAAAGTAGTGCACTATATATAGGGAATAGGGTTCTATATGGTTCTGGTGCAATATATAGGGAACATTTTCCATTTGGGACACACAGCCTCTGAATCAGACCATTAGGCTGAATTCCTGTGGGGTTAGGGTGCTGTTATGTAGTGATGCTGTTTGTTAGGCCTAGTCATCATCAGCTGGGGCTATTCAACTGCAGCAAACACACACACACACACACACACACACGTGCACACACACACGCGCGCGCACGCTCGAACGAACGAGCACACTTCTCAATATATGACAGAATGACAAGAAATATAATGGACAGGATGTCAAGAAATATAATAGACAGAATGTCAAGAAATATAATGGACAGAATGTCAAGAAATATAATGGACAGAATGTCAAGAAATATAATGGACAGAATGTCAAGAAATTTAATGGACAGAATGTCAAGAAATTTAATGGACAGAATGTCAAGAAATATAATGGACAGAATGTCAAGAAATTAACAGTATGTTTAGAGGTGAAAATACTATAACTACATTTAAAAGAGAATCTCCTGAGACTCTATTTTGACTATAATTTATCACAAATAGTGTCCGCATGTATGGTAGAGAGATAGGAGGGCTCATTTATGATATGTGACATTGATGACGTCTCATTACATTTGTATGAACGTTTTTATAATTAAGTCCTAAGGATTTCTAATATCATAGTTCCTGTTACAGAAAGAACATTTTGGAACTTTCCCCTGGCCATTACTGAATGTCACAAATCTATATCAAATTCATAGTAGCCTAAATAAGGGGAACTTCACAACCGGACAATGTCATCACTAGTCGAGCTGACCTCATGTCTGTCTGATAATGACATGATAATGTCTTATAGGCGGTAATGGCATCATTTATCACAGGATATTTAAATGCTGTTCACGCACAGTCTTCCGGTCAACCAACAAGACGGTTGGAAACACATGAGGAAAATTGCTGAACTTTCACAGCACTTAAACTACACTACTCTATTTGTACAGCCCGTCAATGTTTGACTAAATACAATATCTATTTGGTATATAGAATATCAAACACGGTGTCAAGAAGTTGTCACGCTGGTATTGATCCGGAATGAAATGATCGCTTGGTGCTGTAACAATGCCTGAGAGAGACTCACTCTTCCTTCGCATCAATATCACTGAGACCGAGCCTATTTACAAACCATTTTTAAAGCAAAATGTAGAACGTTCATAATGAGTAAAAACCGACATGTCAATTGCATTGCGCGTCTCGCAATCAATGCTTTTTTGCCAACTGGCATCTTTATCAGTGTCGGGCATCAGCCTTGTTCAAAGGTAATGATTGCTTTCATGGCAAGGTAATAAAAGGTGTATAACAATCAAATGTATTGACACATTATAAATACATGTTTTAACTATGTCCACGTACCTTCATTAGCAGGTATAGATAGAGTCCTGTGCACTGCAAGGCTGAAAAAGCACGTCCACACTTTCAAGTAAAACCGTCCACCACAATTCCACGCCAATGTCATTTTTTTCATTTAAAATGGTGAGAAAACGAAGGCGTGATGAATGAACCGGTAATTCAGTTCAGTGCGGAAACGCTCCTAAAGTGAATAGTGGAGACATCTGTGTCCTTATTGTCCGTCTATTGAGAGATAAAAGCGTATTTACGCGGTCGGTAGGTCCGTCTGTACGCAGGCACACGGCTAGAGAGGAGAGGAGAAGTGGAGCGCGCTGAATTTGGAGAGGCAGATGAGAGGAGGAGGAGAGGAGAAGAGCTGCACAGCGCCGCCAGCCTGAAGCAGGCGGGGGCGGAGTGAACTTCAGAGCAGAGGGAGACTCCAGTGGGCATAGAGGCTCTCCGCTCCAACACTACCACATACACACAAAGAGCACTACAGCCCGTTGCCCTCTATCAAACAGTACACGAATGACCCCTAATATCAGGCACGAAACACCATAGACTGAACCAGAATACTGCTTTAAAGGAGACGTTGAATATGGCAAAATCTCATTTAAACCCAGGAAGCAGCCATTCAACTTGGCTTTCACCGGCTTTTCAAGCTTAATGTCAAAATACGTTTCGCTGAGCAACTATCATCACTACCGCCGTTCAGGCCGGTATGTAAATTCCCCAAAAATATCTAAATAAAAGGTTACATGCAACCAAAAAAAGGTCTTGTCTGCAAAGTCTGTATTGTTTTTGAGCAAGTGCACGCACATGTCCACGCACATGCGCCAAATCCACCTCTGGGAAACTACCCAAGGCATTTTGACATTTTTAAACTTGAAAGTCTGGTGAATGGCAAATTGAATGCCTGCTTCCTGGGCTTAAAAAAATAATTGCCTCCTTTGATTCTGGTTCAACCACAGACATGAACGTTGGAGTCTACTATTTCACTTGTAAAATTAGGACAATATTACTTGTTTGTTGAATTGTTAATCATTACAAAAGACTTGTGTCATATAATGATGCAACAATATTTATGTTGGTAAACTGACCTTCAGATAACAGACTGTATTGACTTCAAAATATATAACAAGGACTCTTAATTCATTGTTTGGTATCATTCATAATTGCATGACAGAGGATTTTAAACATCCTAGGCAATATGTCAATGAAAAATGTGCCTTTTGATGTTAACCAACAGAGAATGTACCCTCTCTCTTTCTCTCTCTATCCCTCTCTCTCTCTCATGTCATCCCTCTCTCTCTTTCTCTCTCTATCCCTCTATCTCTCTCATCCCTCCCACACTCGTCTAATCTGCTCCTCTCCTCTAACCAGTGAGCCACGAACACACCATCCATCACCTCTGTGTGTGTGTGGTGTGTATGGTGTGTTGTGTGCATGGTGTGTTGTGTGTATGGTGTGTTGTGTGCATGGTGTGTTGTGTGCATGGTGTGTTGTGTGCATGGTGTGTTGTGTGTATGGTGTGTGGTGTGTATGGTGTGTTGTGTGCATGGTGTGTTGTGTGTATGGTGTGTTGTGTGCATGGTGTGTATGGTGTGTACGTGTGGTGTATGGTGTGTGTGTGGTGTGTATGGTGTGTGGTGTGTATGGTGTGGTATGTATGGTGTGTAGTGTGTATGGTGTGTGTGGTGTGTAGTGTGTATGGTGTGTAACATGACTTAAATGTAAATGTATGTGGTGTGTATGGTGTGTGTGGTGTGGTGTGTATGGTGTGTATGATGTATGGTGTGTATGGTGTGTGTGGTGTGGTGTGTATGGTGTGTATGATGTGTATGGTGTGTGGTGTGTAACATGACTTAAATGTAAATGTATGTGGTGTGTATGGTGTGTGTGGTGTGGTGTGTATGGTGTGTGGTGTGGTGTGTATGGTGTGTATGATGTGTGGTGTGTGTGGTGTGGTGTGTGTGGTGTGGTGTGTATGGTGTATGGTGTGTGGTTGGTGTGGTGTGTATGGTGTGTGGTGTGTGATGTGGTGTGTATGGTGTGTGTGGTGTGGTGTGTATGGTGTGTGGTGTGTGGTGTGGTGTGTATGGTGTGTATGATGTGTGGTGTGTGTGGTGTGGTGTGTGTGGTGTGGTGTGTATGGTGTATGGTTGGTGTGGTGTGTATGGTGTATGGTGTATGGTGTGTGGTGTGTGATGTGGTGTGTATGGTGTGTGTGGTGTGGTGTGTATGGTGTGTGGTGTGTGGTGTGGTGTGTATGGTGTGTATGATGTGTGGTGTGTGTGGTGTGGTGTGTGTGGTGTGGTGTGTATGGTGTATGGTGTGTGGTTGGTGTGGTGTGTATGGTGTATGGTGTATGGTGTGTGTGGTGTGGTGTGTGTGGTGTGTATGGTGTGTATGATGTGTATGGTGTGTGTGGGATGTATGGTGTGTGGTGTGTGTGGTGTGGTGTGTGATGTGGTGTGTATGGTGTGTGTGGTGTGTATGGTGTGTGGTGTGGACGTGTGTATGGTGTGTGGTGTGTGATGTGGTGTGTATGGTGTGTGGTGTGTGATGTGGTGTGTATGGTGTGTGGTGTGTACGTGTGTATGATGTGTATGGTGTGTGGTGTGTGTGGTGTGTGTGTATGGTGTGTGGTGTGTATGGTGTGGTGTGTATGGTGTGTATGATGTGTATGGTGTGTGTGGTGTGTATGGTGTGTGATGTGGTGTGTATGGTGTGTATGGTGTGTGGTGTGTATTGTGTGGTGTGTGATGTGGTGTGTATGGTGTGTGTGGTGTGGTGTGTATGGTGTGTGGTGTGTGTGGTGTGGTGTATGGTGTGTATGGTGTGTGGTGTGTGATGTGGTGTGTATGGTGTGTGATGTGGTGTGTATGGTGTGTGTGGTGTGTATGGTGTGTATGGTGTATGGTGTGTATGGTGTGTGGTATGTATGGTGTGTGTGGTGTGTATGGTGTGTGGTGTGTATGGTGTGTATGGTGATGTGGTGTGTGTGGTGTGTATGGTGTGTGTGGTGTGTGGTGTGGTGTGTGATGTGGTGTGTATGGTGTGTGGTGTAGTGTGTGATGTGGTGTGTATGGTGTGTGTGGTGTGTGGTGTGGTGTGTGATGTGGTGTGTATGGTGTGTGTGGTGTGTGTGGTGTGTGATGTGGTGTGTGTGGTGTGTATGGTGTGTATGATGTGTATGGTGTGTGTGGGATGTATGGTGTGTGGTGTGTGTGGTGTGGTGTGTGATGTGGTGTGTATGGTGTGTGTGGTGTGTATGGTGTGTGGTGTGGACGTGTGTATGATGTGTATGGTGTGTGGTGTGTATGGTGTGTGGTGTGTATGGTGTGTGGTGTGTATGGTGTGGTGTGTAGGGTGTGTATGATGTGTATGGTGTGTGTGGTGTGTATGGTGTGTATGGTGTGGTGTGTATGGTGTGTATGATGTGTATGGTGTGTGGTGTGTGATGTGGTGTGTATGGTGTGTGTGGTGTGGTGTGTATGGTGTGTGGTGTGTGGTGTGGTGTGTGGTGTGTATGGTGTGGTGTGTATGGTGTGTATGGTGGGTGGTGTGTGATGTGGTGTGTATGGTGTGTGTGGTGTGTGGTGTGGTGTGTGATGTGGTGTGTGTGGTGTGTATGGTGTGTGGTGTGGACGTGTGTATGGTGTGTGGTGTGTGATGTGGTGTGTATGTTGTGTGGTGTGTATGGTGTGTGGTGTGTACGTGTGTATGATGTGTATGATGTGTTGTGTGTATGGTGTGTATGGTGTGGTGTGTATGGTGTGTATGATGTGTATGGTGTGTGTGGTGTGTATGGTGTGTGATGTGGTGTGTATGGTGTGTGGTGTGTATGGTGTGGTGTGTATGGTGTGTATGATGTGTATGGTGTGTGGTGTGTGATGTGGTGTGTATGGTGTGTGTGGTGTGGTGTGTATGGTGTGTGTGTGTGTGGTGTGGTGTGTATGGTGTGTATGATGTATGGTGTGTATGGTGTGTGGTGTGTATGGTGTGGTGTGTATGGTGTGTATGATGTGTATGGTGTGGTGTGTGGTGTGTGATGTGGTGTGTATGGTGTGTGTGGTGTGGTGTGTATGGTGTGTGGTGTGGTGTGGTGTGTATGGTGTGTATGATGTGTGGTGTGTGTGGTGTGGTGTGGTTGGTGTGGTGTGTATGGTGTATGGTGTATGGTGTGTGTGGTGTGGTGTGTGTGTGTGTGGTGTGTGGTGTGTGGTGTGTGTGGTGTGGTGTGTATGGTGTGTGGTGTGTGTGTGTGTGGTGTGGTGTGTATGGTGTGTGGTGTGTGGTGTGTGTGGTGTGGTGTGTATGGTGTGTATGATGTGTGGTGTGTATGTGTGTGTGTGTGGTGTGTGATGTGGTGTGTGTGGTGTGTATGGTGTGTGGTGTGGACGTGTGTATGGTGTGTGGTGTGTGATGTGGTGTGTATGGTGTGTGTGTGTGTGTGGTGTGTGTATGGTGTGTATGATGTATGGTGTGTATGATGTGGTGTGTGTGGTGTGTATGATGTGTATGGTGTGGTGTGTATGGTGTGTATGGTGTGTGTGTGTGTGATGTGGTGTGTATGTGTGTGGTGTGTGTGGTGGTGTGTATGGTGTGTATGATGTATGGTGTGTATGATGTATGGTGTGTGTGTGTGTGTATGATGTGTATGGTGTGTGTGTGTGTGGTGTGGTGTGGTGTGTATGGTGTGGTGTGTGTGTGTGTGTGTGTGTGGTGTGGTGTGTATGGTGTGTATGATGTATGGTGTGTGTGATGTGGTGTGTATGGTGTGTATGATGTGTATGGTGTGTGATGTGGTGTGTATGGTGTGGTGTGTGTGTGGTGTGGTGTGTATGGTGTGTATGATGTATGGTGTGTATGTGTGTGGTGTGTATGGTGTGTATGATGTGTATGGTGTGTGGTGTGTGATGTGGTGTGTATGGTGTGTGGTGTGTGTGGTGTGGTGTGTATGGTGTGTATGATGTATGGTGTGTATGATGTGGTGTGTGTGGTGTGTATGATGTGTATGGTGTGGTGTGTATGGTGTGTATGATGTGTGGTGTGTGGTGTGTGTGGTGTGTATGATGTGTATGGTGTGGTGTGTATGGTGTGTGGTGTGTGGTGTGGTGTGTATGGTGTGTATGATGTGTGGTGTGTGTTTGTGGTGTGGTGTGTATGGTGTATGGTGTGTGGTTGGTGTGGTGTGTATGGTGTATGGTGTGTGATGTGTGTGGTGTGTATGATGTGTATGGTGTGGTGTGTGTGGTGTGTGTGTGGTGTGGTGTGTATGGTGTGTATGATGTGTGGTGTGGTGTGTGTGGTGTGTATGGTGTATGGTGTGTGGTTGGTGTGGTGTGTATGGTGTATGGGTGTATGGTGTGTGTGGTGTGTATGGTGTATGGTGTGTATGGTGTATGGTGTGTGTGGTGTGGTGTGTGTGGTGTGGTGTGTATGGTGTGTGGTGTGTGGTGTGTGTGTGTGTGTGTGTGTATGATGTGTGTGTGTGATGTGGTGTGTATGGTGTGTGATGTGGTGTGTACGTGTGTATGGTGTGTGGTGTGTGTGTGTGTGGTGTGTATGGTGTGTATGATGTGTATGGTGTGTGGTGTGTGATGTGGTGTGTATGGTGTGTATGATGTGTATGGTGTGTGGTGTGTGATGTGGTGTGTATGTATGTGTGTGTGTGTGTGTGTGTGGTCTGTGTGGTGTGGTGTGTGGTGTGTATGGTGTGTGGTGTGTGGTGTGGTGTGTATGATGTATGGTGTGTATGGTGTGTGGTGTGTATGGTGTGGTGTGTATGGTGTGTATGATGTGTATGGTGTGTGGTGTGTGATGTGGTGTGTATGGTGTGTGGTGTGTGGTGTGGTGTGTGTGTGTGTGGTGTGGTGTGTATGGTGTGTATGATGGTGTGTGTGTGTGTGTGTGTGTGGTGTGGTGTGTATGGTGTATGGTGTATGGTGTGTGGTTGGTGTGGTGTATGGTGTGTGGTTGGTGTGGTGTGTATGGTGTATGGTGTATGGTGTGTGTGGTGTGGTGTGTATGGTGTATGGTGTGTGGTTGGTGTGGTGTGTATGGTGTATGGTGTGTGTGGTGTGGTGTGTGTGGTGTGGTGTGTGTGGTGTGTGGTGTGTGTGGTGTGGTGTGTATGATGTGTGGTGTGTGATGTGGTGTGTATGGTGTGTATGATGTGGTGTGTACGTGTGTGTGGTGTGTGGTGTGGTGTGTATGATGTGGTGTGTACATGTGTATGGTGTGGTGTGTATGATGTGGTGTGTACATGTGTGTGGTGTGTGGTGTGTGGTGTGTGTGGTGTGGTGTGTATGGTGTGTATGATGTGTGGTGTGTGGTGTGTGTGGTGTGTATGATGTGTGGTGTGTGGTGTGTGGTGTGGTGTGTGTGATGTGTGGTGTGTGTGGTGTGTATGATGTGTGGTGTGTGGTGTGTGGTGTGGTGTGTGTGGTGTGGTGTGTATGGTGTGTGCTATGTGTGTGTGTTGTGTGTGTGTGGTGTGTGTGGTGTGTGTGTGTGTGGTGTGTGGTGTGGTGTGTGTGGTGTGGTGTGTATGATGTGTGGTGTGTATGGTGTGTATGATGTGTGGTGTGTACGTGTGCATGCACCCGTCATTGAGGGCAGAGCCCCACCTGTTTACCAAATATTATTATTATTTGTTGTTGCCTGTTTTGCCTGTTATTTTGGCATTAATACCTGTCACATATCAGTTTGCAAACTATGTAAAAAAAAAATACAAAATTCAAAAAACAAGTTAATAAGGACGCATTTAAACTTGGTATCTTTTTTCTTTCTTGAGTAAGGCTGTTCCAAAACGCAGGTGTTTCAGCTCAGTGCTTTCTGTGGTGGAGGGGATCGGGAAATACAGAGCGTAGGGGTTGGTCATGTTCTCTGGTTGCGCTGTGATTGGCTCAGTGTTCTGTCACTCATGGGGGCACTACATCACCGCAAAACCTAAGGGTAGAGCTAGAAAATTCAAGCCCCTTGGGTGCTGTCATAGAGATACATTAGAAGTGCCCATCCAAAAAAGGCTCAAGGTCATTGGCCACAAATAAAATTACGTCAAATCACATTATACAGTGCCTTGCGAAAGTATTCGGCCCCCTTGAACTTTGCGACCTTTTGCCACATTTCAGGCTTCAAACATAAAGATATAAAACTGTATTTTTTGGTGAAGAATCAACAACAAGTGGGACACAAATCATGAAGTGGAACGATATTTATTGGATATTTCAAACTTTTTTAACAAATCAAAAACAGAAAAATTGGGCGTGCAAAATTATTCAGCCCACTTAACTTCCTGTGGCGGGATTAGAGCAGTGGAAATTTAGAGCGCCACCTATAGTTTTGATAAAACTCAAACTTTCATTAAAACACACAGGCTCAGGGCAGGCAGGCTCAGGGTCAGGGTCAGGGCAGGCAGGGTCAGGGCAGGCAGGCTCAGGGTCAGGGCAGGCAGGGTCAGGGCAGGCAGGCAGGCTCAGGGTCAGGGCAGGCAGGCTCAGGGTCAGGGCAGGCTCAGGGTCAGGGCAGGCAGGCTCAGGGTCAGGGCAGGCTCAGGGTCAGGGCAGGCAGGCTCAGGGTCAGGGCAGGCTCAGGGTCAGGGTCAGGGCAGGCAGGATCAGGGTCAGGGCAGGCAGCACTGTCAAAACCAGGAAGGACTAGAAAACAGGAGCAGGGGAACAGACAGGAGCAGGGGAACAAACAGGAGCAGGGGAACAAACAGGAGCAGGGGAACAGACAGGAGCAGGGGAACAGACAGGAGCAGGGGAACAGACAGGAGCATGGGAACAGACAGGGGAACAGACAGGAGCAGGGGAACAGACAGGGGAACAGACAGGAGCAGGGGAACAGACAGGGGAACAGACAGGAGCAGGGGAACAGACAGGAGCAGGGGAACAGACAGGAGCAGGGGAACAGACAGGGGAACAGACAGGAGCAGGGGAACAGACAGGGGAACAGACAGGAGCAGGGGAACAGACAGGAGCAGGGGAACAGACGCTGGTAGGTTTCACAAACAAAACTAACTGGCAACAGACAAACAGAGAATACAGGTATAAATACACAGGGGATAATGTGGAAGATGGGCGACACCTGGAGGGGGGTGGAGACAAGCACAAAGACAGGTGAAACAGATCAGGGTGTGACAAAGAGCTTTCATTGTCTGCTTATATGCCCCCTATATTTATCCTATTGTTCTGGCTTGGTGTACAGGGAGAATACTGTGAGAATGGCCCATGTTCTGAATTCTGTCACCGTACATTTCAAAAGTGCTGAACAAATAGTTATATTGACTACGTCAGTCCTAGTTCGCTCATTAATGTCTTAATCGAAATTGCAGACGGCCTCTTATCCGCTCGTCCTCCCCTTATGCCATAGCTTTTACATCTCGTCGTCAGTAGAAACCACATTAGTTTAAGCAAGTCAGCCATATCAGCCCGTTTTTTTAAAGGCAGGAAATTAGGCTGAATGAACTGTTTCGCTGCCAGATAAGACTCCACTGATAACCAGGTGTAGCAGTGGCAAGGTGATGGGACTCTGCTGTTGGGACTCTGCTGTTGGGGCAGCGTTATGTAGGCCCTAACAGTTTGTGGGCACCGTTTGTCACTGATATAATGCAATTACTGTATTGTTTAGTGTTATGTTGTGTTGTGCAGTGGAATCAGGTGAGATGGTTCCCTGAATAGGTGAATCAGGTGAGCTGGTCCCCTGAATAGGTGAATCAGGTGAGCTGGTTCCCTGAATAGGTGAATCAGGTGAGCTGGTTCCCTGAATAGGTGAATCAGGTGAGCTGGTTCCCTGAATAGGTGCATCAGGTGAGCTGGTTCCCTGAATAGGTGAATCAGGTGAACTGGTTCCCTGAATAGGTGAATCAGGTGAGCTGGTTCCCTGAATAGGTGAATCAGGTGAGCTGGTTCCCTGAATAGGTGAATCAGGTGAGCTGGTTCCCTGAATAGGTGAATCAGGTGAGCTAAACCAACAAGATTTACATGCTAATATGCATGCAAGCTCCGTACCCAGCCCCTGAAGAAGGACCGTACCACCCAGCAGGATCCATCTCTTCCCATCCTACCCAGAGAAGGCTGACAGGACCAGGGGAACATGGGGGTAGTCACTGGTTCAGCTAAAGTTTGGTGGTTCTTAACCTTGTTGGAGGTACTGAACGTGGGGTTCAGTACCTCCAACAAGGTTAAGAACCACTAAACAGTTTCATATGCGCATTCACCGAACCCTTCTTAATTGGAAAAATAAAATATGATTTTTTCAAATTCCAAACATAGGTATATATTTTACTGGTGCACAAAATGAACCGTACGTCAACATCACTGTGTTCAAAGAACAAAATCATCAAAACATGATTTTCACACAAAAACATAATAATGAATATTTACTGCAAATCAGTGTGACTTCTGCAGTTGCCTTTCAGAGACCAGTTCAGAAGTGCGTGGCTTCACCTTGGCAAGTGCAACTCTCATGTCATTTTCACAACAAAGTCTGTTCCTTTTCTTCGTTTTTATGTCCAGCATCCTCGAAAAGGATTGCTCGCAAAGATATGTTGTAACAAACGTATGAAACGGTATGAAAATCTCCAGAGCTTTCTTAGCAATAACAGGGTACGTTACCATTTGTTGACACCAAAACGTTGAAAGCATTGTTGTTCTGAAGAGTTGCTGTTGAACCTGGCTCTGCTGAATTTCAATGATTTCATCGAGGTATTCATCATTGACATCTGTTGTCTCAACACTAAACGTGAACGGCTGTCTCACCCATGCTGGATATTACTCTCTTGTAGGGAAGTATCCGTCGAGAGACTTTGCAAACTCATCAAAGTGCCTGGCAATTGCTTGCTTCAGTTCAGCGGGTACAGAAATGTCTCCGATTCCAGATACATCTTCGATCTTACGTACACAGTCGTCCAGCAGGGGAAAGTTTGTGAAGTTATTGTTCTCTGTTCGTCGTTTCCATAACGGTAGCTTTTTTTGAAAAGCCTTCAGGTTTTCCTCCGCTTCGATGATCCACCGCCCTGCATCTTTTGATTGAGATGATTGAGAGCTGCGAAGATCTCAGCCATGTACGCTAAAATGAGAATGAACTCAGAATTGTTGAAGCAATCTGCATGACAATGTTGTTGCTCTTGCAAAAACAGGGCTAATTCCACACGCACGGCAAAAACACGATTCAGCACCTGTCCCCAGGATAACCACCGAACGTTAGAATGGTACAGAAGTACCTCGAATTCAGAGCCCATTTCTTTACACAGCTCACTGAAGATGCGGGGCCTCAGAGCACTAGTTCACACATAGTTCACGCATTCCACTACACCGTTTAATACTTCTGCCAGTTTTGGAGGCAAGGTTTTTGTTGCCAACGCATGCCTGTGCAGAATACAATGCGTAACAATGATGTGTGGTGCATCGGCTTTCACTAGCGCACCAAAACCAGACGTTCTTCCCAGCATGACTGGAGCTCCGTCCGAACAAACTGCAGAAACCATATCCCACGAAAGATTGTTGTCTTTGAAGAAGTCATCCACAAGTTTCTTCACATCGGCTGCCTTAGTTGTTGTTAGAGGCTTACAAAATAAACAATCTTCCTTTATCACGTCGTATTTCACATAGCGCACGAATACAGCAAGCTGACTTAGATTGGAAACGTCTGTGGTCTCGTCGAGTTGAAGGCTGAATTTTGTCGGGCTTGAAATCAGATCTGCAACTACTTGAGCCAAGATGTCTTTGCTCATGTCCTCTATTCTGTCGCTGATGGTGTCATTTGAAAGAGGAATTTGGGATAACTTAACTTCGGCCTCTTTTCCCAGCATGATATTCGCCATCTTCAACACAGCTGGTTTTATGAGTGTTTCACCAATGGTGTGTGGTTTGCCATGATTTGCGATCAGGTAAGCAACTTCATACGACGCTGTGAGGATCGGTTTGTTGATGGGTACAAAGCCGAGAACAGGCAGAGTAGCCTTTTATCGAATCTGTCTCTCTTCACCTTGAATTCAGCGAGCGTTGTGTTCTTGTATTTTCCATCTCCATGCAGCTTAAGGAAGTGTTCTCTTAGTTTTGCCGGTGCTAGACTAGAACTGCTCAACTTGGCATTGCAAATAATGCAGTTAGGACGCTTACTCCCATCACGTTGCGTTATACATGTGAATCCATATGGTACATATTCGTCCGACCACTTTCTTTTTTTGCTCGACATAGTAAGTATGAAGGGATTCAAATATTAAATACACAAGTTGACTACTGAGCGCATCAAATTCCATGCAGCACAGATAGGCCAATCGATGTAGCGTGATCACCTGCAGCCAATGATGGCCAAGCGGGGCGTGTCATCACGAATCATATGAATTGGATGTGTGTCTTGACCTCCGCCGAACCCCTGAGACTGATTCACTGAACCCCTGGGGTTAAGAACCACTGAGCTAAACTAACGGTGGGCTGGGGACATTCTCCCAGTAGTTGTTTATGTACTAACCGTGGGCTGGGGACATTCTCCCAGTAGTTGTTTATGTACTAACCGTGGGCTGGGGACATTCTCCCAGTAGTTGTTTATGTACTAACCGTGGGCTGGGGACATTCTCCCAGTAGTTGTTTATGTACTAACCGTGGGCTGGAGACATTCTCCCAGTAGTTGTTTATGTACTAACCGTGGGCTGGGGACATTCTCCCAGTAGTTGTTTGTGTACTAACCGTGGACTGGGGACATTCTCCCAGTAGTTGTTTATGTACTAACCGTGGGCTGGGGACATTCTCCCAGTAGTTGTTTATGTCTAACCGTGGGCTTGGGACATTCTCCAAGTAGTTGTTTATGTACTAACCGTGGGCTGGGGACATTCTCCCAGTAGTTGTTTATGTACTAACCGTGGGCTGGAGACATTCTCCCAGTAGTTGTTTATGTACTAACCGTGGGCTGGGGACATTCTCCCAGTAGTTGTTTATGTACTAACCGTGGGCTGGGGACATTCTCCCAGTAGTTGTTTATGTACTAACCGTGGGCTGGGGACATTCTCCCAGTAGATGTTTATGTACTAACCGTGGGCTGGGGACATTCTCCCAGTAGTTGTTTATGTACTAACCGTGGGCTGGGGACATTCTCCCAGTAGTTGTTTATGTACTAACCGTGGGCTGGGGACATTCTCCCAGTAGTTGTTTATGTACTAACCGTGGGCTGGGGACATTCTCCCAGTAGTTGTTTATGTACTAACCGTGGGCTGGGGACATTCTCCCAGTAGATGTTTATGTACTAACCGTGGGCTGGGGACATTCTCCCAGTAGTTGTTTATGTACTAACCGTGGGCTGGAGACATTCTCCCAGTAGTTGCTTATGTACTAACCGTGGGCTGGGGACATTCTCCCAGTAGTTGTTTATGTACTAACCGTGGGCTGGGGACATTCTCCCAGTAGATGTTTATGTACTAACCGTGGGCTGGAGACATTCTCCCAGTAGTTGTTTACGTACTAACCGTGGGCTGGGGACATTCTCCCAGTAGTTGTTTATGTACTAACCGTGGGCTGGGGACATTCTCCCAGTAGATGTTTATGTACTAACCGTGGGCTGGAGACATTCTCCCAGTAGTTGTTTATGTACTAACCGTGGGCTGGGGACATTCTCCCAGTAGTTGTTTATGTACTAACCGTGGGCTGGGGACATTCTCCCAGTAGTTGTTTATGTACTAACCGTGGGCTGGGGACATTCTCCCAGTAGTTGTTTATGTACTAACCGTGGGCTGGGTACATTCTCCCAGTAGTTGTTTATGTACTAACCGTGGGCTGGGGACATTCTCCCAGTAGTTGCTTATGTACTAACCGTGGGCTGGGGACATTCTCCCAGTAGTTGTTTATGTACTAACCGTGGGCTGGGGACATTCTCCCAGTAGTTGTTTATGTACTAACCGTAGGCTGGGGACATTCTCCCAGTAGTTGTTTATGTACTAACCGTGGGCTGGGGACATTCTCCCAGTAGTTGTTTATGTACTAACCGTGGGCTGGGTACATTCTCCCAGTAGTTGTTTATGTACTAACCGTGGGCTGGGGACATTCTCCCAGTAGTTGTTTATGTACTAACCGTGGGCTGGGGACATTCTCCCAGTAGTTGTTTATGTACTAACCGTGGGCTGGGGACATTCTCCCAGTAGATGTTTATGTACTAACCGTGGGCTGGGGACATTCTCCCAGTAGTTGTTTATGTACTAACCGTGGGCTGGGTACATTCTCCCAGTAGTTGTTTATGTACTAACCGTGGGCTGGGGACATTCTCCCAGTAGTTGCTTATGTACTAACCGTGGGCTGGGGACATTCTCCCAGTAGTTGTTTATGTACTAACCGTGGGCTGGGGACATTCTCCCAGTAGATGTTTATGTACTAACCGTGGGCTGGAGACATTCTCCCAGTAGTTGTTTACGTACTAACCGTGGGCTGGGGACATTCTCCCAGTAGTTGTTTATGTACTAACCGTGGGCTGGGGACATTCTCCCAGTAGTTGTTTATGTACTAACCGTGGGCTGGGGACATTCTCCCAGTAGTTGTTTATGTACTAACCGTGGGCTGGGGACATTCTCCCAGTAGTTGTTTATGTACTAACCGTAGGCTGGGGACATTCTCCCAGTAGTTGTTTATGTACTAACCGTGGGCTGGGGACATTCTCCCAGTAGTTGTTTATGTACTAACCGTGGGCTGGGTACATTCTCCCAGTAGTTGTTTATGTACTAACCGTGGGCTGGGTACATTCTCCCAGTAGTTGTTTATGTACTAACCGTGGGCTGGGGACATTCTCCCAGTAGTTGTTTATGTACTAACCGTGGGCTGGGGACATTCTCCCAGTAGATGTTTATGTACTAACCGTGGGCTGGGGACATTCTCCCAGTAGTTGTTTATGTACTATATGTTCTGTTTCTGCAGGACAACTGTCTTCAAACTTTCAGAGATTCGATCAAACTAATCCAGACTGAATGTTTTCACTCTTAACAATGGTTTTAATCACCAGGCTATATTGGTTTGACTATCTGGCCACTATAAGAGTTCATTACAGATTCTTAACCCTGGATGTCCTGGATAAAACTTGACGGTAATGAACCAGGACTATAAGATGCTCCATAAGCACTTTGTTTTCTGCAGCATGACGCTTTGAAGTTTACTCAGACCTGGCAAACAGCGGAGGAAGCATATGGTCTCTGCACGCACTGGGTGAGAATGAGAGAGCGCTGTCAACATCTAACAAACATACTACACACCTACACACACTACACAAACACACACACACACACACACACACACACACACACACACACAAACACACACCTTTACAGACGCACACCTACACACCTACATAGACCCACACTACACACACACACACTCTCTTTTTCTCTCCCTCTCCTGCAACTAGCACGGTCTGGAAGCCGAGACAGGAATACATTCGATTTAATTATTTCCAAAACTTTATTGAGTACTGTTTACATTTTTCATCAATGCTCAATGTGTCCCGTAGCCAGCCAGTGTTTGATTAGGTACAGTTTAACAGGTATAACTGTAGAGAACAGTTGTTTCAGTAATCTCAGTTACCCAGAAGTACAATTCTCTCACACAAAGTTTGTCATTTCATGTTTTACTTCTGGGGGGAATGCTGTACTGAGAATCTGTCCATAGAGAACATGAGAATCTGTCCATAGAGAACATGAGAATCTGTCCATAGAGAACATGAGAATCTGTCCATAGAGAACATGAGAATCTGTCCATAGAGAACATGAGAATCTGTCCATAGAGAACATGAGAATCTGTCCATAGAGAACATGAGAATCTGTCCATAGAGAACATGAGAATCTGTCCTATCATATCCTAGGCTGGTCCCTCTAACATTACTCCAGGGATGGGTCCTGTTGGTCCCTCTAACATTACTACAGGGATGGGTCCTGTTGGTACCTCTATCTAACATTACTCCAGGGATGGGTCCTGTTGGTACCTTTAACATTACTCCAGGGATGGGTCCTGTTGGTCCCTCTAACATTACTCCAGGGATGGGTCCTGTTGGTACCTCTAACATTACTCCAGGGATGGGTCCTGTTGGTACCTCTAACATTACTCCAGGGATGGGTCCTGTTGGTACCTCTAACATTACTCCAGGGATGGGTCCTGTTGGTCCCTCTATCTGACATTACTCCAGGGATGGGTCCTGCTGGTCCCTCTAACATTATTCCAGGGATGGGTCCTGTTGGTCCCTCTAACATTACTACAGGGATGGGTCCTGTTGGTACCTCTAACATTACTACAGGGATAGGTCCTGTTGGTCCCTCTAACATTACTCCAGGGATGGGTCCTGTTGGTCCCTCTAACATTACTACAGGGATGGGTCCTGTTGGTACCTCTATCTAACATTACTCCAGGGATGGGTCCTGTTGGTCCCTCTAACATTACTCCAGGGATGGGTCCTGTTGATCCCTCTAACATTACTCCAGGGATGGGTCCTGTTGGTACCTTTAACATTACTCCAGGGATGGGTCCTGTTGGTACCTCTAACATTACTCCAAGGATGGGTCCTGTTGGTACCTCTATCTAACATTACTCCAGGGATGGGTCCTGTTGGTCCCTCTATCGAACATTACTCCAGGGATGGGTCCTGTTGGTACCTCTATCTAACATTACTCCAGGGATGGGTCCTGTTGGTCCCTCTATCTGACATTACACCAGGGATGGGTCCTGTTGGTACCTCTAACATTACTCCAGGGATGGGTCCTGTTGGTCCCTCTATCTGACAGTACTCCAGGGATGGGTCCTGTTGGTACCTCTATCTGACAGTACTCCAGGGATGGGTCCTGTTTGTACCTCTATCTGACATTACTCCAGGGATGGGTCCTGTTGGTACCTCTATCTGACATTACTCCAGGGATGGGTCCTGTTGGTACCTCTATCTGACATTACTCCAGGGATGGGTCCTGTTGGTACCTCTATTTAACATTACTACAGGGATGGGTCCTGTTGGTACCTCTATCTGACATTACTCCAGGGATGGGTCCTGTTGGTACCTCTATCTGACATTACTCCAGGACTGCCTTCAAAATGGTACTCATTGACTTGTCTTCTTTACATAGACACCCATTGTCTCTGGTCTAACATAGTACACTATATAGAGTATACGGTGTAATTTGGGAAGCAAATATAGTTTCAGCATGGACATCCTTGTATACTGTAGTCTTTCCTCTAATACTGGATCCAGACCTCTGATAGAGTTACCCCCTGGGAGGATGTTACCTCTATAGAGGGTGCAGAAAGGGGGAGGGGGAAGAAGAGGGGAGGGAGGAAGGGGGTGAGGCAGAGGGAGGGAGAGGGGGAGGAAGAGGGGTAGGGTAGTGGGAAGAAGGGGGAGGGAGAGGGAGGGGGAGGGAGGGAGAGGGGGAGGGGGGAGAGAGGGGAGGGGAGGGGAAAGGAAAGGAGAAAGGAGGAAAAAGGGGAGGATAGGTGAGGTGGCGTAAGAGGGGATGAAGAGGGGGAGGAAGGTGGGAGAGGGAGGAAGAGCGGAGGCAGAGTGAAGGGGAGGAAGCAGTAGGAAGAGGTGGAAGAAGAGAGGGGAAGAGAGTGTTGGGGCCGATGCAGCTCGGTTGCTGTGTTGTTTGATCTGTGGGTAAGAGAGTGTTGGCAGAGAGAGGAGCATATTTACCAGAAGGGATAAAGCTGGGATTTAGGAAGCCTCGGGGCATATGTTCACGCGATGTGTGTGTGTGTGTGTGTGTGTGTGTGTGTGTGTGTGTGTGTGTGTGTGTGTGTGTGTGTAATGCCCCTACTGTATAAGGCTCATTAATACCTTAATACAGTACAAACTAAATCTCCATTTCAGGGGTCACAGAAAGGTCTGCTCATCTGAAAGAGAGTTGTTTTTTTAGTTAGTCAGTCAATCGATCCGTCCGTCCGTCCGTCCGTCTGTCTGTTAGTTCGTTAGTTCCATTAGCTAAATGTGCTGCATGTTATGGAAGAGAGACTGCATTAGGATTAGTCCCGCAGCTAAACGTGGTGTACCACAGGGCAGCTCTCTAGACCCTCCACTCTTTTCTATTTTTACCAATGGCCTGCCATTGAACAAAGCATCTATGTCCATGTATATTAGGCTGATAATTGAACCATATACGCATCAGCAACCACAGCTAATGAAACCCGTAACTTCTTGACGCTACCCATCCCTTAACCTCTTTGGGCTGAGATCCCGCTAACGGGTTCGATATGACAACAGCAAGTGAAAGTGCAGGGCGCCAAATTCAAAAGAACATAAATCCAATAATTCAAATTCCTCAAACATACAAGTATTTTACACCATTTTAAAGATACCCTTCTTGTTAACCACAGTGTCCGATTTCAAAAGGCTTTACAGCGAAAGCAAACCAAACGATTTTGTTAGGTCAGAGCCAAGTCACAGAAAAACGCAGCCATTTTTCCAGCCAAAGAGAGGAGTGACAAAAAGCAGAAATAGAGATAAATTAATCACTAACCTTTGATGATTTTTATCAGATGACACTCATAGGACTTCATGTTACACAATTCATGTATGTTTTGTTCGATTAAGTTCATATTTATGTAAAACAATCTCAGTTTACATTGGCGCATTACGTTCAGTAGTTCCAAAGCATCCGGTGATTTTGCAGAGAGCCACATCAATTTACAGAAATACTCATAATAAACACTGACAAAAGATACAACTATTATGCACGGAATTATAGACACACTTCTCCTGTGTCAGATTTCAAAAAAAGTTTACGGAAAAAGGACACCATTCTATAATCTGACGGCGCTCAGAGACCATAACAGCCCAAACAGATATCCACCATGTTGTGTATTCTACAGAAGTCAGAAATAGCATTATAAATATTCACTTACCTTTGATGATCTTCATCAGAATGCACTCCCAGGAATCCCAGTTCCACAACAAATGTTTGTTTTGTTTGATAATGTCCATAATTTATGTCCAAATACCTCCTTTTTGTTTGCAAGTTTAGCCCAGTAATCCAAATCCATGAGGCGCGATCACTAGGAGCAGACGAAAAGTCAAAAAGTTCCGTTACAGTCCGTAGAAACATGTCAAACGATGTATAGTGTCACGTTCTGACCTTAATTTCCTTTGTTTTGTATTTATTTAGTATGGTCAGGGCGTGAGTTGGGTTGGTTGTCTATGTTTGTTTTTCTAGGTTTTGGGAATTTCTATGTTTCGGCCTAGTATGGTTCTCAATCAGAGGCAGGTGTCATTAGTTGTCTCTGATTGAGAATCATACTTAGGTAGCCTGGGTTTCACTGTGTGTTTGTGGGTGATTGTTTCCGTGTCTGTGTTTGTTCGCCACACGGTACTGTTTCGGTTTTGTTCACGTTTATTGTTTTGTATTCATTGAGTGTTCAGTTCATGTTTTTAAGTAAACAACCATGGACACTTACCACGCCGCATCTTGGTCCGATCCTTGCTACACCTCCTCTTCAGACTAAGAGGAGGAAAACCTTTACATATAGGGGCGGCAGGGTAGCCTAGTGGTTAGAGCGTTGGTCTAGAAAGGTTGCAAGTGCAAATCCCTGAGTTGACAAGGTACAAATCTGTGGTTCTGCCCCTGAACAAGGCAGTTAACCCACAGTTCCTAGCCGTCATTGAAAATAAGAGTTTGTTCATAAATGACTTGCCTAGTAAAATAAATAGAATCAATCTTTAGGATTTTTTTAACATAAATCAACCGGAGAATTCCTTTGTCTTCAGAAATGGAACTCAAGCTAACTCTCACGTGAACGAGCGTGGCCAGCTCGTGGCTCTCTGGCAGACCTCTCACTCAAAGAGCCCTCGTTCCCCCCTCCTTCACAGTAGAAGCATCAAACAAGGTTCTAAAGACTGTTGACATCTAGTGGAAGCCGTAGGAAGTGTAATTTTGCCCCGATAGACACTGTGCATAGACACTGTGCATTTCAAGAGTTGAAAAACTACAAACCTCAGATTTCAGGGACTGAGTAGCAGGCAGTTTACTCTGGGCACCTTATTCATCCAAGCTACTCAATACTGCCCCCAGCCATAACAAGCAAAGAGTTGCAGTCTGTTTTGGAATGCGTGGCCAGTAATAAATTGTTCCTGAACAGTGCACTACTTTAGACCAGAGCCCTAGAGAACCCTATTCCCTATATAGTGCACTACTTTAGACCAGAGCCCTATAGAACCATATTCCCTATATAGTGCACCCTATCACTGAATCACTGGCTCACTGGCTCACCGACTCACCAACTCACTAACTCACTGGCTTAATGAATCACGGTAAACCAAACACACAATGATGCCATGCCGATGCTCTAACATACACAATACACTGCTTCATCTGCATAACCCATCTCTTCCTGTAGGAGGAGACAGAGAAAGAGAGAGTGAGAGAGAGAGAGAGAGAGAGAGAGAGGGAGAGGGACTAGCTAGAGAGAGAGAGAGAGAGAGAGAGAGAGAGAGAGAGGGACTAGGGAGAGGGAGAGGGACTAGCTAGAGAGAGAGAGAGACCAAACCTCCATAATGCAGTAAGCCGGTGCCTGTACTGTCATCCCAGTCGATGGCAGCTTCATTAAAAAGGAGAGCTCCAGTTAGCTCCACACTAACCACATGCTCTCTCTCTCTCACACACACACACACACACACACACACACCACATTCAACAGAACACCGGGACTTTGCAACAGAGCAGGAAGTGTGATGTTAGTAACAGGGCAGGAAGTGTGATGTTAGTAACAGGGCAGGAAGTGTGATGTTAGTAACAGGGCAGGAAGTGTGATGTTAGTAACAGGGCAGGAAGTGTGATGTTAGTAACAGGGCAGGAAGTGTGATGTTAGTAACAGAGCAGGAAGTGTGAAGTTTGTAACAGAGCAGGAAGTGTGATGTTAGTAATGAGCAGGAAGTGTGATGTTAGTAACAGGGCAGGAAGTGTGATCTTAGTAACAGGGCAGGAAGTGTGATTTTATTAACAGGGCAGGAAGTGCGATGTTAGTAACAGGGCAGGAAGTGTGATGTTAGTAACAGGGCAGGAAGTGTGATGTTAGTAACAGGGCAGGAAGTGTGAAGTTAGTAACAGAGTAGGAAGTGTAATGTTAGTAACAGAGCAGGAAGTGTGATAGACTGATGGTTTTGTTAGCTAAACTAGAATGTATCTTTGTTTGGTTACCAAGGAAAGTACTGTAGTTATCATGTAAACTTCAGTGGCTTCAGTGGATGTTGAACACATTTCTACCGGAAAATAAACACATTTCTCGGGGCAAATGTGTTCAATTAAGGAAATGGTTTCAAAGGGATTACCAACTCAGGGCTCTTTGCGTTCTCCGGAAGATAATGCCGTTCCGTGGTATGTTAGTTCAACTCTGCCAGCGCGTCGTGGAACACACCTTCCACCTCGTTCATCATTTTCCATAGAACTGTAACGATCTGAGTATAGTGGGTGCGAAGTCAGGCGCAGGAAACAGAGAGTTCAGGGTAGTGCTCTTTAAGGTATTTTCAAACCTTAATAATCAATCAAATTGTAGACGGGGCAATCTGTGTTCAATACAGGAATGAAAACAAACCAGTGGTGCTTTTCACGTCTTGTGCAACTCACAAAAGTGTTACCCAGTTCCGAGTTGGCCTACCTCTTCATTGCACAAAGGAATAACCTCTGGGTTTTGCCTGCTACAAAGTTCTGTTATACTCACAGACATGATTCAAACAGTTTTAGTTTTCTATCTAGATCTATGAATAAAATGCATATCTTATATTCTTGGCATGAGTAGCAGGAAGTTGAAATTAGGCACGCTATTTATCCAAAAGTTAAAATTCTGCCCCCTAGCCCCAATAGGTTATTAAGTTGTATTACAAAAGTAGTTTGAAATATTTTGGCAACGTTCATAGGCAACTTTTCAAATATTTTGTAGTGACGCTGCGTTTTTTGTAAGCTGTTTTTTTCTGGATCAAACACGCTTTATAAATTGATATTTTGGATATATATGGACGGAATTAATCGAACAAAAGGACCAATTGCGATGTTTATGGGACATATTGGAGTGCCAACAAAAGAAGCTCGTCAAAGATATTGCATGTTTTATATTTTATTTCTGCGTTTTGTGTAGCGCCTGCAGGGTAGAAATATGCTACCCTCTTTGTTTACTGCTGGTGCTATCATCAGATAATAGCTTCTTATGCTTTCGCCGAAAAGCATTTTTAAAATTTGACATGTTGGCTGGATTCACAATGAGTGTAGCTTTAATTGAGTATCTTACATGTGTGATTTAATAAAAGTTAGAATTTTATAGTATTTTATTTGAATCTGGCGCTCTGCATTTTCCCTGGCAATTGGCCAGTTGAGACATTTGCATCCAAAAACAAATTTACATTTACATTTAAGTCATTTAGCAGACGCTCTTATCCAGAGCGACTTACAAATGCCCCAAACACGGGGCCTAAAACAGTCCAGCAAAACCCACGAACAGGGAAAAAACACGTTCACCTCAAACAATCCCGCACAAAGAGCAGGATGGCTAATAAAGCCCAACTCATCACCAAAATACATAACAGGTGTAACCAATAAACAGACAAGGAGGAGGAGGAAAGAATCAGTGGCAGCTAGTAGGCCACCCGAACGGGAAGGGGAGCCACCCTCGGTAAGAGTCGTGAGAAGAACGTCTAGAGCCCCGAGTTGATTATCCCTTACATATTAGAGTATATTTTGAATAATAAGTACAATTACAGCATAAAAATATATCTAAACCTAAACCCCTATACACAGATACCACACCCCCATAGCCAGCTACCTAACCCCTATACACAGATACCGCACCCCCATAGCCAGCTACCTAACACCTATACACAGATACCGCACCCCCATACCCAGCTACCTAACCCCTATACACAGATACATAGCCAGCTACCTAACACCTATACACAGATACCCCCATAGCCAGCTACCTAACACCTATACACAGATATAGCCAGCTACCTAACCCCTATACACAGATACCGCCCCATAGCCAGCTACCTAACACCTATACACAGATACCGCACCCCCATACCCAGCTACCTAACCCTATACACAGACCCCATAGCCAGCTACCTAACACCTATACACGCACCCCCAGCCAGCTACCTAACCCCTATACACAGATACCGCACCCCATAGCCAGCTACCTAACACCTATACACAGATAACGCACCCCCATACCCAGCTACCTAACCCCTATACACAGACACCGCACCCCCATAGCCAGCTACCTAACCCCTATACCCAGCTACCACCCCCATACCCAGCTACCTAACCCCTATACACAGATACGCACCCCATAGCCAGCTACCTAACACCTATACACAGCTACCTAACACCTATACACACCCAGCTACCTAACCCCTATACCCAGCTACCTAACCCCTATACCCAGCTACCTAACCCCCAGCCAGCTACCTAACCCCTATACACAGCTACCTAACCCCCAGACCCAGCTACCTAACCCTATACACAGATACCCACCCCCAAAGCCAGCTACCTAACCCCTATACCCAGCTACCTAACACCTATACCCAGCTACCTAACACCTATACCCAGCTACCTAACCCTACCCAGCTACCTAACCCCTATACCCAGCTACCTAACCCCCATACCCAGCTACCTAACCCCTATACACAGATACCGCACCCCCAAAGCCAGCTACCCCTAACCCCTAACACCCAGCTACCTAACACCTATACCCAGCTACCTAACACCTATACCCAGCTACCTAACACCTATACCCAGCTACCTAACACCTATACCCAGCTACCTAACCCTATACCCAGCTACCTAACACCTACCTAACACCTATACCCAGCTACCTAACACCTATACCCAGCTACCTAACACCTATAGCCAGCTACCTAACCCCTATACCCAGCTACCTAACCCCTATACCCAGCTACCTAACCCCTATACCCAGCTACCTAACCTACCCCCATACCCAGCTACCTAACCCCTATACCCCCAGATACCTAACCCCTATACCCAGCTACCTAACACCTATACCCAGCTACCTAACACCTATGCCCAGCTACCTAACCCCTATACCCAGCTACCTAACCCCCATACCCAGCTACCTAACCCCTATACCCAGCTACCTAACCCCTATTAACCAGCTACCTAACCCCTATTACCAGCTACCTAACACCTATACCCAGCTACCTAACACCTATACCCAGCTACCTAACCCCTATACCCAGCTACATAACCCCTATTGCCAGCTACCTAACCCCTATTACCAGCTACCTAACCCCTATTACCAGCTACCTAACACCTATACCCAGCTACCTAGCACCTATACCCAGCTAGCTAACACCTATACCCAGTTATATAACACCTATACCCAGATACCTAACACCTATACCCAGCTACCTAACACCTATACCCAGCTACCTAACACCTATACCCAGCTACCTAACACCTATACCCAGATACCTAACACCTATACCCAGCTACCTAACCCATATATCCAGATACCTAACACCTATACCCTGCTACCTAACACCTATACCCAGTTATATAACACCTATACCCAACTACCTAACACCTATACCCAGCTACCTAACACCTATACCCAGCTACCTAACACCTATACCCAGTTATATAACACCTATACCCAGCTACCTAACCCCTATACCCAGCTACCTAACACCTATACCCAGTTATATAACACCTATTACCAGCTACCTAACACCTATACCCAGATACCTAACCCCTATACCCAGTTATATAACACCTATACCCAGCTACCTAACACCTATACCCAGCTACCTAACACCTATACCCAGTTATATAACACCTATATCCAGATGCCTAACACCTATACCCAGATACCTAACACCTATACCCAGCTACCTAAGCCATATACCCAGATACCTAACACCTATACCCAGTTATATAACACCCATACCCATATACCTAACACCTATACAGCTACCTAACACCTCTACCCAGTTATATAACACCTATACCCAGTTATATAACACCTATACCCAGCTACCTAACACCTATACCCAGTTATATAACACGTATACCCAGCTACCTAAACCCTATACCCAGCTACCTAACACCTATACCCAGATACCTAACACCTATACCCAGCTACCTAACCCATATATCCAGATACCTAACACCTATACCCAGTTATATAACCCCTATACCCAGCTACCTAACCCCTAGACCCAGCTACCTAACCCCTATACCCAGCTACCTAACCCCTATACCCAGCTACCTAACCCCTATTACCAGCTACCTAACCCCTATTACCAGCTACCTAACACATATACCCAGCTACCTAACACCTATACCCAGCTACCTAACCCCTATACCCAGCTACCTAACCCCTATACCCAGCTACCTAACCCCTATACCCAGCTACCTAACCCCCATACCCAGCTACCTAACCCCTATACCCAGATACCTAACCCCTATACCCAGCTACCTAACACCTATACCCAGCTACCTAACACCTATGCCCAGCTACCTAACCCCTATACCCAGCTACCTAACCCCCATACCCAGCTACCTAACCCCTATACCCAGCTACCTAACCCCTATTAACCAGCTACCTAACCCCTATTACCAGCTACCTAACACCTATACCCAGCTACCTAACACCTATACCCAGCTACCTAACCCCTATACCCAGCTACATAACCCCTATTGCCAGCTACCTAACCCCTATTACCAGCTACCTAACCCCTATTACCAGCTACCTAACACCTATACCCAGCTACCTAGCACCTATACCCAGCTAGCTAACACCTATACCCAGTTATATAACACCTATACCCAGATACCTAACACCTATACCCAGCTACCTAACACCTATACCCAGCTACCTAACACCTATACCCAGCTACCTAACACCTATACCCAGATACCTAACACCTATACCCAGCTACCTAACCCATATATCCAGATACCTAACACCTATACCCTGCTACCTAACACCTATACCCAGTTATATAACACCTATACCCAACTACCTAACACCTATACCCAGCTACCTAACACCTATACCCAGCTACCTAACACCTATACCCAGTTATATAACACCTATACCCAGCTACCTAACACCTATACCCAGCTACCTAACCCATATACCCAGATACCTAACACCTATACCCAGTTATATAACACCCATACCCAGATACCTAACACCTATACAGCTACCTAACAATTATACCCAGTTATATAACACCTATACCCAGCTACCTAACACCTATACCCAGTTATATAACACCTATACCCAGCTACCTAACCCCTAAACCCAGCTACCTAACACCTATACCCAGTTACATAACACCTATTACCAGCTACCTAACACCTATACCCAGATACCTAACACCTATACACAGATACCGCAACCCCATAGCCAGCTACCTAACACCTATACACAGATACCGCACCCCCATAGCCTGCTACCTAACCCCTATACACAGATACCGCACCCCCATAGCCAGCTACCTAACACCTATACACAGATACCGCACCCCCATAGCCAGCTACCTAACCCCTATACACAGATACCGCACCCCCATAGCCAGCTACCTAACACCTATACACAGATAACGCACCCCCATACCCAGCTACCTAACCCCTATACACAGACACCGCACCCCCATAGCCAGCTACCTAACCCCTATACCCAGCTACCTAACCCCCATACCCAGCTACCTAACCCCTATACACAGATACCGCACCCCCATAGCCAGCTACCTAACACCTATACACAGCTACCTAACACCTATACACAGCTACCTAACCCCTATACCCAGCTACCTAACCCCTATACCCAGCTACCTAACCCCTATACCCAGCTACCTAACCCCCAGACCCAGCTACCTAACCCCTATACACAGATACCGCACCCCCAAAGCCAGCTACCTAACCCCTATACCCAGCTACCTAACACCTATACCCAGCTACCTAACACCTATACCCAGCTACCTAACACATATAGCCAGCTACCTAACCCCTATACCCAGCTACCTAACCCCTATACCCAGCTACCTAACCCCTATACCCAGCTACCTAACCCCTATACCCAGCTACCTAACCCCCATACCCAGCTACCTAACCCCTATACCCAGATACCTAACCCCTATACCCAGCTACCTAACACCTATGCCCAGCTACCTAACCCCTATACCCAGCTACCTAACCCCCATACCCAGCTACCTAACCCCTATACCCAGCTACCTAACCCCTATTAACCAGCTACCTAACCCCTATTACCAGCTACCTAACACCTATACCCAGCTACCTAACACCTATACCCAGCTACCTAACCCCTATACCCAGCTACATAACCCCTATTGCCAGCTACCTAACCCCTATTACCAGCTACCTAACCCCTATTACCAGCTACCTAACACCTATACCCAGCTACCTAGCACCTATACCCAGCTAGCTAACACCTATACCCAGTTATATAACACCTATACCCAGATACCTAACACCTATACCCAGCTACCTAACACCTATACCCAGCTACCTAACACCTACACCCAGCTACCTAACACCTATACCCAGATACCTAACACCTATACCCAGCTACCTAACCCATATATCCAGATACCTAACACCTATACCCAGCTACCTAACACCTATACCCAGTTATATAACACCTATACCCAACTACCTAACACCTATACCCAGCTACCTAACACCTATACCCAGCTACCTAACACCTATACCCAGTTATATAACACCTATACCCAGCTACCTAACACCTATACCCAGCTACCTAACACCTATACCCAGTTATATAACACCTATATCCAGATGCCTAACACCTATACCCAGATACCTAACACCTATACCCAGCTACCTAAGCCATATACCCAGATACCTAACACCTATACCCAGTTATATAACACCCATACCCAGATACCTAACACCTATACAGCTACCTAACACCTCTACCCAGTTATATAACACCTATACCCAGTTATATAACACCTATACCCAGCTACCTAACACCTATACCCAGTTATATAACACCTATACCCAGCTACCTAAACCCTATACCCAGCTACCTAACACCTATACCCAGATACCTAACACCTATACCCAGCTACCTAACCCATATATCCAGATACCTAACACCTATACCCAGTTATATAACCCCTATACCCAGCTACCTAACCCCTAGACCCAGCTACCTAACCCCTATACCCAGCTACCTAACCCCTATACCCAGCTACCTAACCCCTATTACCAGCTACCTAACCCCTATTACCAGCTACCTAACACATATACCCAGCTACCTAACACCTATACCCAGCTACCTAACCCCTATACCCAGCTACATAACCCCTATTGCCAGCTACCTAACCCCTATTACCATCTACCTAACCCCTATTACCAGCTACCTAACACCTATACCCAGCTACCTAACACCTATACCCAGCTACCTAACACCTATACCCAGTTATATAACACCTATACCCAGATACCTAACACCTATACCCAGCTACCTAACACCTATACCCAGTTATATAACACCTATACCCAGCTACCTAACACCTATACCCAGCTACCTAACCCATATACCCAGATACCTAACACCTATACCCAGTTATATAACACCCATACCCAGATACCTAACACCTATACAGCTACCTAACAATTATACCCAGTTATATAACACCAATACCCAGCTACCTAACACCTATACCCAGTTATATAACACCTATACCCAGCTACCTAACCCCTAAACCCAGCTACCTAACACCTATACCCAGTTACATAACACCTATTACCAGCTACCTAACACCTATACCCAGTTATATAACACCTATACCCAGCTACCTAACCCCTATACCCAGCTACCTAACACCTATACCCAGATACCTAACACCTATACCCAGCTACCTAACCCATATATCCAGATACCTAACACCTATACCCAGCTACCTAACCCCTATACCCAGCTACCTAACCCCTATACCCAGCTACCTAACACCTATATCCAGATGCCTAACACCTATACCCAGATACCTAACACCTATACCCAGCTACCTAACCCCTATATCCAGCTACCTAACCCCTATACCCAGCTACCTAACCCCTATACCCAGCTACCTAACCCCTATTGCCAGCTACCTAACCCCTATTACCATCTACCTAACCCCTATTACCAGCTACCTAACACCTATACCCAGCTACCTAACACCTATACCCAGCTACCTAACACCTATACCCAGTTATATAACACCTATACCCAGATACCTAACACCTATACCCAGCTACCTAACACCTATACCCAGTTATATAACACCTATACCCAGCTACCTAACACCTATACCCAGCTACCTAACCCATATACCCAGATACCTAACACCTATACCCAGTTATATAACACCCATACCCAGATACCTAACACCTATACAGCTACCTAACACCTATACCCAGTTATATAACACCTATACCCAGCTACCTAACACCTATACCCAGTTATATAACACCTATACCCAGCTACCTAACCCCTATACCCAGCTACCTAACACCTATACCCAGTTACATAACACCTATTACCAGCTACCTAACACCTATACCCAGATACCTAACACCTATACCCAGTTATATAACACCTATATCCAGATGCCTAACACCTATACCCAGTTATATAACACCTATACCCAGATACCTAACACCTATACCCAGCTACCTAACCCATATACCCAGATACCTAACACCTATACCCAGTTATATAACACCCATACCCAGATACCTAACACCTATACAGCTACCTAACACCTATACCCAGTTATATAACACCTATACCCAGCTACCTAACACCTATACAGCTACCTAACACCTATACCCAGTTATATAACACCTATACCCAGATACCTAACACATATACAGCTACCTAACACCTATACCCAGATACCTAACCCCTATACCCAGATACGTAACCCCTATACCCAGCTACCTAACCCCTATACCCAGCTACCTAACCCCTATACCCAGCTACCTAACACCTATACCCAGCTACCTAACACCTATACCCAGCTACCTAACACCTATACCCAGCTACATAACCCCTATTACCAGCTACCTAACCCCTATTACCAGCTACCTAACCCCTATTACCAGCTACCTAACCCCTATTACCAGCTACCTAACACCTATACCCAGCTACCTAACCCTTATTACCAGCTACCTAACCCCTATTACCAGCTACCTAACACCTATACCCAGATACCTAACCCCTATTACCAGCTACCTAACCCCTATTACCAGCTACCTAACACCTATACCCAGATACCTAACACCTATACCCAGCTACCTAACACCTATACCCAGCTACCTAACCCCTATACCCAGATACCTAACACCTATACCCAGATACCTAACACCTATACCCAGATACCTAACCCATATTACCAGCTACCTAACACCTATACCCAGATACCTAACACCTACACCCAGCTACCTAACCCCTATTACCAGCTACCTAACCCCTATTACCAGCTCCCTAACCCCTATTACCAGCTACCTAACACCTATACCCAGATACCTAACCCCTATACCCAGATACCTTACCCCTATACCCAGCTACCTAACCCCTATACCCAGCTACCTAACCCCTATACCCAGCTACCTAACCCCTATTACCAGCTACCTATCCCCTATTACCAGCTACCTAACCCCTATTACCAGCTACCTAACACCTATACCCAGCTACCTAACACCTATACCCAGATACCTAACACCTATACCCAGATACCTAACACCTATACCCAGATACCTAACACCTATACCCAGCTACCTAACACCTATACCCAGATACCTAACACCTATACCCAGATACCTAACACCTATACCCAGCTACCTAACACCTATACCCAGATACCTAACACCTATACCCAGATACCTAACACCTATACCCAGATACCTAACACCTATACCCAGATACCTAACACCTATACCCAGATACCTAACCCCTATTCCCAGCTACCTAACACCTATACCCAGATGCCTAACACCTATACCCAGATGCCTAACACCTATACCCAGATGCCTAACCCCTATACCCAGATGCCTAACACCTATACCCAGCTACCTAACACCTATACCCAGCTACCTAACACCTATACCCAGCTACCTAACACCTATACCCAGCTACCTAACACCTATACCCAGATACCTAACACCTATACCCAGCTACCTAACACCTATACCCAGATACCTAACACCTATACCCAGCTACCTAACACCTATACCCAGCTACCTAACACCTATACCCAGATACCTAACACCTATACCCAGATACCTAACACCTATACCCAGATACCTAACACCTATACCCAGCTACCTAACACCTATACCCAGCTACCTAACCCCTATACCCAGCTACATAACCCCTAGTACCAGCTACCTAACCCCTAGTACCAGCTACCTAACACCTATACCCAGATACCTAACACCTATACCCAGATACCTAACCCCTATACCCAGCTACCTAACACCTATACCCAGATACCTAACACCTATACCCAGCTACCTAACACCTATACCCAGCTACCTAACACCTATACCCAGCTACCTAACCCCTATACCCAGCTACATAACCCCTAGTACCAGCTACCTAACCCCTATTACCAGCTACCTAACCCCTATTACCAGCTACCTAACACCTATACCCAGATACCTAACACCTATACCCAGATACCTAACACCTATACCCAGATACCTAACCCCTATACCCAGCTACCTAACCCCTATACCCAGCTACCTAACACCTATACCCAGATACCTAACACCTATACCCAAATACCTAACACCTATACCCAGATGCCTAAACCCTATACCCAGATACCTAACACCTATACCCAGATACCTAACACCTATACCCAGATACCTAACCCCTATACCCAGCTACCTAACCCCTATACCCAGCTACCTAACCCCTATACCCAGCTACCTAACCCCTATACCCAGATAACTAACACCTATACCCAGCTACCAAACCCCTATTACCAGCTACCTAACACCTATACCCAGATACCTAACACCTATACCCAGCTACCTAACCCCTATTACCAGCTACCTATCCCCTATTACCAGCTACCTAACCCCTATTACCAGCTACCTAACACCTATACCCAGCTACCTAACCCCTATACCCAGCTACCTAACCCCTATACCCAGCTACCTAACCCCTATACCCAGCTACATAACCCCTAGTACCAGCTACCTAACCCCTATTACCAGCTACCTAACCCCTATTACCAGCTACCTAACACCTATACCCAGATACCTAACACCTATACCGAGCTACCTAACCCCTATACCCAGCTACATAACCCCTAGTACCAGCTACCTAACCCCTATTACCAGCTACCTAACCCCTATTACCAGCTACCTAACACCTATACCCAGATACCTAACACCTATACCCAGATACCTAACACCTATACCCAGATACCTAACACCTATACCCAGATACCTAACCCCTATACCCAGCTACCTAACCCCTATACCCAGCTACCTAACACCTATACCCAGATACCTAACACCTATACCCAAATACCTAACACCTATACCCAGATGCCTAAAACCTATACCCAGATACCTAACACCTATACCCAGATACCTAACACCTTTACCCAGCTACATAACCCCTAGTACCAGCTACCTAACCCCTATTACCAGCTACCTAACCCCTATTACCAGCTACCTAACACCTATACCCAGATACCTAACACCTATACCCAGCTACCTAACCCCTATACCCAGCTACATAACCCCTAGTACCAGCTACCTAACCCCTATTACCAGCTACCTAAACCCCTATTACCAGCTACCTAACACCTATACCCAGATACCTAACACCTATACCCAGATACCTAACACCTATACCCAGATACCTAACACCTATACCCATCTACCTAACCCCTATACCCAGATACCTAACACCTATACCCAGATACCTAACCCCTATTACCAGCTACCTAACACCTATACCCAGATACCTAACACCTATACCCAGCTACCTAACCCCTATTACCAGCTACCTAACCCCTATTACCAGCTACCTAACCCCTATTACCAGCTACCTAACACCTATACCCAGATACCTAACACCTCTACCCAGCTACCTAACACCTATACCCAGATACCTAACACCTATACCCAGATACCTAACACCTATACCCAGCTACCTAACACCTATACCCAGATACCTAACACCTATACCCAGCTACCTAACACCTATACCCAGCTACCTAACACCTATACCCAGATACCTAACACCTATACCCAGATACCTAACACCTATACCCAGCTACCTAACACCTATACCCAGATACCTAACACCTATACCCAGATACCTAACCCCTATACCCAGCTACCTAACCCCTATACCCAGCTACCTAACCCCTATACCCAGATACCTAACACCTATACCCAGCTACCTAACCCCTATTACCAGCTACCTAACACCTATACCCAGATACCTAACACCTATACCCAGCTACCTAACCCCTATTACCAGCTACCTATCCCCTATTACCAGCTACCTAACCCCTATTACCAGCTACCTAACACCTATACCCAGCTACCTAACCCCTATACCCAGCTACATAACCCCTAGTACCAGCTACCTAACCCCTATTACCAGCTACCTAACCCCTATTACCAGCTACCTAACACCTATACCCAGATACCTAACACCTATACCCAGATACCTAACACCTATACCCAGATACCTAACCCCTATACCCAGCTACCTAACCCCTATACCCAGCTACCTAACACCTATACCCAGCTACCTAACACCTATACCCAGCTACCTAACACCTATACCCAGATACCTAACACCTATACCCAGCTACCTAACACCTATACCCAGCTACCTAACACCTATACCCAGCTACCTAACACCTATACCCAGCTACCTAACACCTATACCCAGCTACCTAACACCTATACCCAGATACCTAACACCTATACCCAGATACCTAACACCTATACCCAGCTACCTAACACCTATACCCAGATACCTAACACCTATACCCAGCTACCTAACACCTATACCCAGATACCTAACACCTATACCCAGTTATATAACACCTTCATTCAGCAATCAAATAACCCAATACAGAGTAAAACTTTGGACATGTGAATAAACATCAGACCCTTTCCCAATACAGAGTCAAATCAAATGCTATTGGACACATACACCTGTTTAGCAGATGTTATTGTGGATGTAGTGAAATGCTTGTGTTTCTATCTCCGACAGTGCAGCAATATCTAACAATTTCACAACATACACCCACTACACACAAATATAAGTAAGAATATATCAATATATGGACAAGCAATGTCATAGACTAAGACATTTACATTACATTTACATTTAAGTCATTTAGCAGACGCTCTTATCCAGAGCGACTTACAAATTGGTGCATTCACCTTATGACATCCAGTGGAGCAGCCACTTTACAATAGTGCATCTAAATCTTTTAAGGGGGGTGAGAAGGATTACTTTATCCTATCCTAGGTATTCCTTAAAGAGGTCGGGTTTCAGGTATCTCCGGAAGGTGGTGATTGACTCCGCTGTCCTGGCGTCGTGAGGGAGTTTGTTCCACCATTGGGGGGCCAGAGCAGCGAACAGTTTTGACTGGGCTGAGCGGGAACATTAGACTAGTATAGAATACGGTATATACAAATGAGATGAGTAATGGAAGTAAACATCATTAAAGTGACGAGGTTTCCTTTTAATAAAGAGGCCAGTGATTTAAAGTCTATGTATATAGGCAGCAGCCTCACTGTGTTAGTGATGGCTATTTAACAGTCTGATGGCCTTGAGATAGAAACTGTTTTTCAGTCACTCAGTCTCAGCTTTGATGCACCTGTACTGATCTCACCTTCTGGATGCTAGTGGGGTGAACAGGCCGTGGCTCGGGTGGTTGTTGTCCTTGATGATCTTTTTGGCCTTCCTGTGACATCGGGTGGTGTAGGTGTCCTGGAGGGCAGGTAGTTTGCCCCCGGTGATGCGTTGTGCAGACCTCACTACCCTCTGGAGAGCCTTACGGTTGTGGGCGGAGCAGTTGCTGTACCAGGCGATTGTGCATCTGTAGAAGTTTGTGAGTGCTTTTGGTGACAAGCCGAATTTCTTCAGCCTCCTGAGGTTGAAGAGGCGCTGCTGCGCCTTCTTCACGATGCTGTCTGTGTGGGTGGACCAATTCAGTTTGTCTGTGATGTGTACGCCGAGGAACTTAAAACTTACTACCCTCTCCACTACTGTTCCATCAATGTGGATAGGGGGGTGTTCCCTCTGCTGTTTCCTGAAGTCCACAATCATCTCCTTAGTTTTGTTGACGTTGAGTGTGAAGTTATTTTCCTGACACCACACTCCGAGGGCCCTCACCTCCTCCCTGTAGGCCGTCTCGTCGTTGTTGGTAATCAAGCCTACCACTGTTGTGTTGTCCGCAAACTTGATGATTGAGTTGGAGGCGTGCGTGGCCACGCAGTCGTGGGTGAACAGAGAGTACAGGAGAGGGATCAGAACGCACCCTTGTGGGGACCCAGTGTTGAGGATCAGCGGGGTGGAGATGTTGTTACATACCCTCACCACCAGGGGGCGGCCTGTCAGGAAGTCCAGTTGCACAGGGCGGGGTCGAGATCCAGGGTCTCGAGCTTGATCGAGTTTGGAGGGTACTATGGTGAACCACTTAAGCCTACCCCCTACTTTTTCGAACATTCTGTTAAAAATCGCACAACATTTCAGCGTCCTGCTACTCATGCCAGGAATATAGTATATGCATATGATTAGTATGTGTGGATAGAAAACACTCTGACATTTCTAAAACTGGTTAAATCACGGCTGTGACTATAACATAACGTGTGTTTCATCGAAAAGCGGAAGAAAAACTGATCACCAAAATCTGGAAAATATATCAATGCGCCATTTGCATTCTATTGGAAAGCAAATTACATGGGGCTGAGATTGCAAGTCCTACAGCTTCCACACGATGTCACCAGTCTTGTCTATTGCCTGGGCTTTGTTTCTTGGTAAAACGAGTAAGAGAGAGCTCATTCCTTCCGGTCTCCGACAGGATGTTTTGGAGTAGAAATTTCCGAACATGATTTCAAGACGTGGAGCTATTGAATACACATCGCCCCGTGATCAATTTGATAGATTATTAACGTTTACTAATACCTAAAGTTGGATTACAAAAGTATTTCGAAGTGTTTTGTGAAAGTTTATCGTCGACTTTTTTATTTAAAAAAATGACGTTGCGTTTTAAAACGCTGTTTTTTCCTGTGGATCACACCCTTTTCATAGATCGATATTTAGGGTATATATGGACCGATTTAATCGAAAAAAAGACCCAATAGTGATGTTTATGGGACATCTCGGAGTGCCAACAAAGAAGATCGTCAAAGGTAATGAATATTTTATATTTCATTTCTGCGTTTTGTGTAGCGCCGGCTATGCTAATTATTTTGTTTACATTTACATTTACATTTAAGTCATTTAGCAGATGCTCTTATCCAGAGCGACTTACAAATTGGTGCATTCACCTTATGACCTCCAGTGGAACAGTAGTGCATCTAAATCTTTTCAGGGGGAGGGGGGGGTGAGAGGGATTACTTTATCCTATCCTAGGTATTCCTTAAAGAGGTGGGGTTTCAGGTGTTTACGTCCCCTTCAGGTATTTCGGGGTGTTGCATGCTATCAGATAATAGCTTCTCATGCTTTCACCGAAAAGCATTTTAAAAATCTGACTTGTTGGCTGGATTCACAATGAGTGTAGCTTTAATTCAGTACCCTGCATGTGTGTTTTAATGAACGTTTGAGTTTTAACGAGTGCTATTAGCATTTAGCGTAGCGCATTTGCATTTCCAGATGGCTAGATGAGACGCCTGCGTGTCGGGTGGGCTTAACAGGTTAAATGCTGAGCTGTAGTCGATGAACAGCATTCTCACATAGGTATTCCTCTTGTCCAGATGGGTTAGGGCAGTGTGCAGTGTGGTTGAGATTGCATCGTCTGTGGACCTATTTGGGCGGTAAGCAAATTGGAGTGGGTCTAGGGTGTCAGGTAGGGTGGAGGTGATATGGTCCTTGACTAGTCACTCTAAGCACTTCATGATGACGGAAGTGACTGCTACGGGGCGGTAGTCGTTTAGCTCAGTTACCTTAGCTTTCTTGGGAACAGGAACAATGGTGGCCCTCTTGAAGCATGTGGGAACAGCAGACTGGGATAGGGATTGATTGAATTTCTTGGGAAAAACCTGGTGTTTTCAGGTTTCTGTTGTTTGTTTGCCAGAGCTGTATAGCTTGGAAATAAGAATCTTTGGTAGTAGGAATTCTTCCCGCTAATTTTGTCCAAAATAAGGTTGTAGGTTGGGAGTTTTAATTTGGAGTGAATGTTATGTTGTAGAGGGTAGCATCCTGTATATGTCCTGGTGATTTATGTTCCTGAAAACAAATCCAAGTTTAATTAACTCTACATCTATATTTTTGTAAAAACATCCTGAAAAATCTCTTGGATAACATGAAAATAAGAATCAAAATTGTCAACAATAACCCAGGATCAAAATAACCAGACATTCAACAATAACAATAAGCTATAGTAACATACATTAGAGGACATGTGCAGGTTGATTTCTCTGTCAGACACTGTCCCTCATCTTAGGGCAGGTAGCAATGTAGTCCTTGAATAAGGGTTTCAAATTTTGAGAAATGACACTCTCCAATTGTTTTATATTTGTTACTATTTTGTCAGGAAATGCAGCTCTGTCTCAGGTTCTGCTGTTGTGCAGTGGTTGCACAGCCTTTCCTCTACAGGGAGCCAGGTTTTCCTGTGTCTACCCTTCTCAATGGCAAGGCTGTGCTCACTGAGCCTGTACTTTGTCATGTTTTTTTTTAAAGGTTTTGATCAGTAACCATGGTCAAGTAGTTAGCCACAGTGTACTGTCGATTTAGGGCCAGATAGCAGTGCATTTTGCTTTGTGCTTGTGTTTGTGTTTCCCAATAAGTAATGTTGTTTTGTTTTGACTGTGTTGTAATTAGTTTTATTCTGATTGATTGGATGTTCTAGTCCTGAGGCTTCAGTGTGTTAGTAGAACAGGTTTGTGAACGCAGCCCCAGGACCAGCTGGATGAGGCTTCAGTGTGTTAGTAGAACAGGTTTGTGAACTCAGCCCCAGGACCAGCTGGATGAGGGGACTGAGGCTTCAGTGTGTTAGTAGAACAGGTTTGTGAACGCAGCCCCAGGACCAGCTGGATGAGGCTTCAGTGTGTTAGTAGAACAGGTTTGTGAACTCAGCCCCAGGACCAGCTGGATGAGGGGACTGAGGCTTCAGTGTGTTAGTAGAACAGGTTTGTGAACTCAGCCCCAGGACCAGCTGGATGAGGCTTCAGTGTGTTAGTAGAACAGGTTTGTGAACTCAGCCCCAGGACCAGCTGGATGAGGGGACTGAAGCTTCAGTGAGTTAGTAGAGCAGGTTAGTGAACTCAGCCCCAGGACCAGCTGAGGGGACTATTTTCTTTGCTCAGCTCTTGGCATTGTAGGGCTGGGTAATGATAGGAGAGACGGTCACTGTATTTTAGATGTTTCCAAAACTTAATTGCTCTTTTTTGAGTTTTTATTATTAGTGGATATTGGCCTAATTCTGCCCTGCATGCATTGTTTGTAGTTTTCCTCTGGACATGTAGGAGAATCTTACAGAACTCTGCATGCACGGTTTCAATGGGGTGTTTGTCCCATTTGGTGAAATCTTGTTATGCAAGTAGACCCCACACCTCGCTGGCATAAAGTGCAATTGGTTCAATGACACATTCAATTAGTTTTAGCCACATTTTAATAGGTATTTCAATTTTAATTTAACTGCCATTCATTCACTGCCTCATTAAGGTGTCCAGTTGAGCTTATTTTTAAACCTAAGTATTGTAGTGTGTGCAGTACTCTATATATTTTGTACCAATTGAGAACTTCTAATTCCCTGAGATCTGGATCTTCTCTGGAAAATCATTATTTTAGTCTTTTTGGGGTTTACTGCCAGGGCCCAGGTCTGGTAGTACTGCTCTAGCAGGTCCAGGCTCTGCTGTAGGCCATGTGCTGTGGGGGTTTACTGCCAGGGCCCAGGTCTGGCAGTACTGCTCTAGCAGGTCCAGGCTCTGCTGTAGGCCATGTGCTGTGGGGGTTTACTGCCAGGGCCCAGGTCTGGCAGTACTGCTCTAGCAGGTCCAGGCTCTGCTGTAGGCCATGTGCTGTGGGGGTTTACTGCCAGGGCCCGGGTCTGGCAGTATTGCTCTAGCAGGTCCAGGCTCTGTTGTAGGCCATGTGCTGTGGGGGTTTACTGCCAGGGCCCGGGTCTGGCAGTACTGCTCTAGCAGGTCCAGGCTCTGCTGTAGGCCATGTGCTGTGGGGGTTTACTGCCAGGGCCCAGGTCTGGCAGTACTGCTGTAGCAGGTCCAGGCTCTGCTGTAGGCCATGTGCTGTGGGGGTTTACTACCAGGGCCCAGGTCTAGCAGTACTGCTCTAGCAGGTCCAGGCTCTGCTGTAGGCCATGTGCTGTGAGTGACAGCAGGCACAGGTCATCTGCGAAAAGCAGGCATTTAACCTCTGAATTGTGGAGACCAACACCAGGGGCTGAGGATTTTTATAGAATTGTGGCCAATTCGTTGTAAATATTGAAGAGTCCAGGGCTGAGATTGCAACCCTGGCGAAGGCCCCGCCCCTGGTTAAAGAATTCTGTTATTTTCTTGCCAATTTTAATGCTGCACGTATTGCAAGTATACATTGATTATACATTGATTTAATTATGTCATAAGTTTTACCCCCTACACACTTTCAATAACTGTGTAGAACAGTCATGTATGTCAAATAGAATCAAACGCTTTTTGAAAGTCGATAAAGCAAGCGTACGTTTTGTTATTATTTTGGCGTAAATATGATTGGTCGTGGTTGGTATAAATCCAATTAGTCTTTTACTCAAGACATTGTGCTTATTGAGGAAGTTTAGAACTCTTACATTTATAATCCTACAGAAAACCTTCCCCAGGTTACTGCTCACACAAATGCCTCTGTAATTGTTAGGGTCAAATTTGTCTCCGTTCTTAAAGATTGGGGTCATGAGTCCTTGATTCCAGATGTCAGGGAAATAACCTACACTCAGGATCAAACTAAACAGTTTTAATATAGCCGACTGAAATGTTACACTAGTGGGTTTGAGCATCTCATTTAGGATGCCATCAGGTCCGCATGCCTTTTTAAATTTGAGGGCCTGAAGTTTCTTATAGAGCTCCTGGTCAGTAATAGTTTAGTTTCTTATAGAGCTCCTGGTCAGTAATAGTTTAGTTTCTTATAGAGCTCCTGGTCAGTAATAGTTTAGTTTCTTATAGAGCTCCTGGTCAGTAATAGTTTAGTTTCTTATAGAGCTCCTGGTCAGTAATAGTTTAGTTTCTTATAGAGCTCCTGGTCAGTAATAGTTTAGTTTCTTATAGAGCTCCTGGTCAGTAATAGTTTAGTTTCTTATAGAGCTCCTGGTCAGTAATAGTTTAGTTTCTTATAGAGCTCCTGGTCAGTAATAGTTTAGTTTCTTATAGAGCTCCTGGTCAGTAATAGTTTAGTTTCTTATAGAGCTCCTGGTCAGTAATTGGGGAGTCCAGTGGATTTTGATTGTCCTTTTTCTAATCCATTCAACTTCTCAGGAATTGTGTGTTGTTCTGCGTTTGTGTCAATTTGAACAGTGTTGTACAGTGTTTTAAAATGGGTTGTCCATATGTCACCATTTTGTATCGCTAATTCCTCTTGTTTTGATTTGTTAAGTTTATTTCCAATTTTGCCAGAAGTTGTTTGTGTTTATGGACTCCGCAATTATTTGGTGATATTTTGGTTACAGGTTGCTTTCTGGTATTCTTCTTTTCTGTTTATGGCCCATCTCTCTCTCTCTCTCTCCTTTTTCTCTCTCTCTGCTCTTTCTCATCTCTCTCTCTGCTCTTTCTCTTCTCTTATCTCTCCTCTCTGTCCTCTCCTCTCTCTTTTCCTCGCTCTCCTCTCTCTGCTCCCTCTCTTCTATCTTCTATCTTATCTCCTCTGTCCTCTCCATACTCTCTCTTTTTTATTTAACCTTTATTTAACTAGGCAAGTCAGTTAAGAACAAATTATTATTTACAATGACGGCCTAGGAACAGTGGGTTAACTGCCTGTTCAGGGGCAGAACGACAGATTTGTACCTTGTCAGCTCTGGGGTTTGAACTTGCAACCTTCCGGTTACTAGTCCAACGCTCTAACCACTAGGCTACCTCCCACCCTCTCTCCTGTCTCTCTTCTCTATCATCTCTCTTCTCTGTCCCCTCTCTCCTCTCTGCTATCCTCTCGTCTCTCCTTTCTCCTATCTCTTCTCTCTCTTCTCTCTCCCTCTGCTCTCTCTTCCCCTACCTCTACTCTCTGTCCTCTCTCTCGTCTCCTCTCTTTCTTCTCTCTCCTCTTTCTCTCTCTTCTTTCTCATCTCTCTCTCCGCTCTTTCTCTTCTCTTATCTCTCCTCTCTGTCCTGTCCTCTCTTTCTCTCCTCTCTCTCTCTCCGCTCTCTCTCTTCTCTCTTCTCTGTCCTCTCCTCCCTCTTTTTCTCCTCTCTTACTCTCCTCTCTTTCCTCTCTTTCCTCTCTTTCCTCTCTTTCCTCTCTTTCTCTCTCCTCTCTCCGCTCTCTCTCTTCTCTCTTCTCTGTCCTCTCCTCCCTCTTTTTCTCCTCTCTTACTCTCCTCTCTTTCCTCTCTTTCCTCTCTTTCCTCTCTTTCCTCTCTTACTCTCCTCTCTTTCCTCTCTTTCCTCTCTTTCCTCTCTTTCCTCTCTTTCCTCTCTTTCTCTCCTCTCTTTCTCTCCTCTCTTTCTCTCCTCTCTTTCCTCTCTTTCCTCTCTTTCCTCTCTTTCTCTCCTCTCTTTCTCTCTTACTCTCCTCTCTTTCCTCTCTTTCCTCTCTTTCTCTCCTCTCTTTCTCTCCTCTCTTTCTCTCTTTCTCTCCTCTCTTTCCTCTCTTTCTCTCCTCTCTTCCTCTCTTACTCTCCTCTCTTTCCTCTCTTTCTCTCCTCTCTTTCTCTCTTACTCTCCTCTCTTTCCTCTCTTTCCTCTCTTTCCTCTCTTTCTCTCCTCTCTTTCTCTCCTCTCTTTCTCTCTTACTCTCCTCTCTTTCCTCTCTTTCCTCTCTTTCCTCTCTTTCTCTCCTCTCTTTCTCTCCTCTCTTTCTCTCTTACTCTCCTCTCTTTCCTCTCTTTCCTCTCTTTCTCTCCTCTCTTTCTCTCTTACTCTCCTCTCTTTCCTCTCTTTCCTCTCTTTCCTCTCTTACTCTCCTCTCTTTCCTCTCTTTCCTCTCTTTCTCTCCTCTCTTTCTCTCCTCTCTTTCTCTCCTCTCTTTCTCTCCCCTCTCTCTATGTGTCCTACTTTTCACGGAACCTCATGAATAATCATGAATAATGAGGAGTCTCATAAAATAATAATCCGTTTTATGAATAATGGATCCAACTGAGAAATAGAAGTGTAGGTTACAAATTGTGTTTACCCAACACAACTTAATCACTCTGGTTTATTCATTTACCTCGCTTTCCTTCAATCGTGTATCTTTGAAGAACCGGGACATTTTTAACATTTTACTTTTAAATGGTCATGCGTATGTAATTCTAGTAGGCAGCTCCATGTCCTATATCCATAGAATCAGTATTCAGTTGTAACAATGTATATCTGACGTCTTAATTTTGTGGAAGATCAGACAGCGAATCTTAAGCAAAATCTAAATTGTCATTCTGCCAAAATGCTAACATCTAGCTCTCCATACACAGTGTTTGGGTAATCTCAAACACGTTTTAATTATGGATTTCTCCACAGTGTGTACTCACAGTGCTAATTACATATCTAAATAATGGAAATTCACTAAATTCCCTATTTGATGAGTGGAGGACGGAGACAGGGTTAGGGAACTGGTCGCACTGCAGTAATTTCCATGTCCTCAGTTTGTCCCACAACTAAATGTAGGGCTGGTTTCCCAGACCCAGATAAGTCCTGGAGATTCTGAATGTTTTATAAACACTACATGACACCTGTTCGTCAAACATCTCATTCCAAAATCATGGGCATTAATATGGATTTGATCCCCACTTTGCTGCTATAACAGCCTCCACTCTTCTGGGAAGGCCTTCCACTAGATGTTGGAACATTGCTTCAGGGACTTGCTTCCATTCAGCCACAAGAGCATTACTGAGGTCAGGCATGGACATTGGGGGATTAGGCCTGGCTCACAGTCGGCATTCCAATTAATCCGAAAGGTTTTTGATGGGGTAGAGGTCAAGGATCTGTGCAGGACAGTCAAGTTGCTCCACACTGATCTCGACAAAGCATTTCTGTATGGACCTCACTTTGTGCAAGGGGGCATTGTCATGCTGAAACAGGAAAGAGCCTTTCCCAAACTGTTACCACAAAGTTGGAAGCACAGAATCATCTATTTCCCTTCACTGGAACTAAGGGGCCTGGTCTGAACTATGAAAAACAATCCCAGATCCTTTTTTACTCCTCCACGCTGCTTCCCAGGTGTTCTACGGCACTGCAATGCTGTGTATCACTACAGCCATTAGGACTGCGTACAATTGGCTCAGTGTCGTCCGGCTCATCACACTCTAGCAACTTCTTGTGGCGGGCCGGGCGTCGTCAAGCTGACTTCAGTTGTCAGTTGAACTGCGTTTCCTCCTAAATATTGGTACGGCTGGCTTCCTACTTAAGTGAGCAGCGCGACTTGGCTGTTTCAGAGGATGCATGACCAGACCTTCACCACTCCTGAGCCCTTTGGGGAGTTGCAGCGATGAGAAAACACAACATAACTACCAATTGGATATCACAAAAATGGCGGTAAAAGTACAACATCAAACCCAGATTCATCTGTCGGACTACCAGATGGTGAAGCGTGAGTCATCACTCCAGAGAACGCATTTCCACTGCTCCAGAAACCAATAGGGCTCATGGTGATCTTAGGCTTGTGTGCGGCTGCTCGGCCATAGAAACCCATTTCATGAAGCTCATGACGAACAGTTCTTGTGCTGACTTTGCTTCCAGAAGCAATTTGGAACTTGGTTGTGTGTGCTGCAACCGAGGACATACGATTTTTACACACTATACGCTTCAACACTCTGCAGTCCCGTTCTGTGAGCTTGTGTGGCCTACCACTTTGTGGCTGAGCCGTTGTTGCTCCTAGACGTTTCCACTGCACTATAACAGCACATACAGATGACTCTAACAGGGCAGAAATTTGATGAACTGACTTTTTGAAAAGGTGGCATCCTACGACAGTGCCACGTTGAAAGTCCGTAAGGCAAATCTATTGCCAATGTTTGTCATGGCTGAGAGCTCAATTGAAAAAACACCTGTCAGCAATGAGTGTGGCTGAAATAGCCGAATCCACTAATTTTGAAGGGGTGTCCACATGCTTTTGTACTTATAGTATATGAATAAAGATATACATTTTTAGTCCAGCACTAGGCTTCATCTGTGTCTGAGAAACTGTCCCACATTATACAGCTGCTCAACAGGAAGTGGATTCAATTGTAAACTTCAGTTATTCAGAGTGAATTCCTCCACTTCTCTGAACCTGTGTGTCTTTTGGACACCACCTTTAATCCAACAGCTCAATTAAATGATAAAGGCTGGCCTTAATAAAGTCTTTAGTTCTTAATGAAAACGTTAATGTACAATCAGTGTGCCACATAACTAGTCAGAGAAATAAGGGATGTTGCAGGGCAAACTATTACAGACTGCAAAGGGAAGCACAGCTCCAAGTTGCCCAGTGACGCGAGCCAACCAGAGGAGCTAAACTACTTCTATGCTCGCTTCGAGGCAAGCAACACTGAAGCATGCATGAGAGCATCAGCTGTTCCGGATAACTGTGTGATCACGCTCTCCACAGCCGATGTGAGTAAGACCTGTAAAACAGGTCAACATTCTCAAGGCCACGGGGCCAGACGGATTACCAGGACGTGTACGCCGAGCATGCGTTGACCCACTGGCAAGTGTCTTCACTGACATTTTCAACCTCTCCCTGACCTAGTCTGTAATACCAACAATGTTTCAACCAGACCACCATAGTCCCTGTGCCCATGAACACAAACCTGACTAAATGACTACCGCCTCTTAAATGACTTTTGACTCCATACATTTTCCCTGACACACAAAAGTAGTCGTTGCATATGAAATGTTTAGCGGGATTTGGGCCGGGTCGGGGGAGAACAGTATGTCCTTCACATCCGACTCATTAAATAAAACATCCTTATCCAGATGTAGGTGTTCTGACGTCCGGAAGCTCTTTTCAGTCATAGGAAACGATGGCGGAGACATGATGTATTAACAAAGTAAATAACAGAGCAAAAAAACACTCACAAAATAGCACAATTGGTGCTCAGTAGACCAAAAAACGGCAGCCATCTTAGCTGACATATGTTTTAACAGGATGGATCATTTAGCAATTTGATTTAGAATTTTACGATCATGAATACATAGACGACGAGAGAGGGATAGATGGGATGAGAGAGGGTTATATGGGATGAGAGAGGGATATATGGGATGACAGAGGGTTATATGGGATGAGAGAGGGATAGATGGGATGAGAGAGGGTTATATGGGATGAGAGAGGGTTATATGGGATGAGAGAGGGATAGATGGGATGAGAGAGGGATAGATGGGATGAGAGAGGGATAGATGGGATGACAGAGGGTTATATGGGATGAGAGAGGGATAGATGGGATGAGAGAGGGTTATATGGGATGAGAGAGGGTTATATGGGATGAGAGAGGGATAGATGGGATGAGAGAGGGTTATATGGGATGAGAGAGGGTTATATGGGATGAGAGAGGGTTATATGGGATGAGAGAGGGAGATTAGATGGGATGAGAGAGGGATAGATGGGATGAGAGAGGGATAGATGGGATGAGAGAGGGTTATATGGGATGAGAGAGGGATAGATGGGATGAGAGAGGGATAGATGGGATGGGAGAGGGATGGGATGGGATGAGAGAGGGATAGATGGGATGAGAGAGGGATAGATGGGATGAGAGAGGGATAGATGGGATGAGAGAGGGATAGATGGGATGAGAGAGGGATAGATGGGATGAGAGAGGGATAGATGGGATGAGAGAGGGATAGATGGGATGAGAGAGGGTTATATGGGATGAGAGAGGGTTATATGGGATGAGAGAGGGATAGATGGGATGAGAGAGGGATAGATGGGATGAGAGAGGGATATATGGGATGAGAGAGGGATAGATGGGATGAGAGAGGGATAGATGGGATGAGAGAGGGTTAGCATTGCCCGACTAGCATCACCACACTGGATGGTTCCGACCTTGAATATGTGGACACCTATAAGTACCTAGGTGTCTGGCTAGACTGCAAACTCTCCTTCCAGACCCATATCAAACATCTCCAATCGAAAACCAAATCAAGAGTCGGCTTTCTATTCCGCAACAAAGCCTCCTTCACTCACGCTGCCAAGCTTACCCTAGTAAAACTGACTATCCTACCGATCCTCGACTTCGGCGATGTCATCTACAAAATGGCTTCCAACACTCTTCTCAGCAAACTGGATGCAGTTTATCACAGTGCCATCCGTTTTGTCACTAAAGCACCTTATACTACCCACCACTGCGACATGTATGCTCTAGTCGGCTGGCCCTCGCTACATATTCGTCGCCAGACCCACTGGCTCCAGGTCATCTACAAGGCCATGCTAGGCAAAGCTCCGCCTTATCTCAGCTCACTGGTCACGATGGCAACACCCATCCGTAGCACGCGCTCCAGCAGGTGTATCTCATTGAGCATCCCCAAAGCCAACACCTCATTTGGCCACCTTTCGTTCCAGTACTCTGCTGCCTGTGACTGGAACGAATTGCAAAAATCGCTGAAGTTGGAGACTTTTATCTCCCTCACCAACTTCAAACATCAGCTATCTGAGCAGCTAACCGATCGCTGCAGCTGTACATAATCTATTGGTAAATAGCCCACCCATTTTTACCTACCTCATCCCCACAGTTTTTATTTATTTACTTTTCTGCTCTTTTGCACACAAATATCTCTACCTGTACATGATCATCTGATCATTTATCACTCCAGTGTTAATCTGCAATATTGTAATTATTCGCCTACCTCCTCATGCCTTTTGCACACATTGTATATAGACCCCCCCTTTTTTTTTCTCTACTGTGTTATTGACTTTTTAATTGTTTACTCCATGTGTAACTCTGTGTTGTCTGATCACTCTGCTATGCTTTATCTTGGCCAGGTCGCAGTTGCAAATGAGAACCTGTTCTCAACTAGCCTACCTGGTTAAATAAAGGTGTTCTCAACTAGCCTACCTGGTTAAATAAAGGTGTTCTCAACTAGCCTACCTGGTTAAATAAAGGTGTTCTCAACTAGCCTACATGGTTAAATAAAGGTGTTCTCAACTAGCCTACCTGGTTAAATAAAGGTGTTCTCAACTAGCCTACCTGGTTAAATAAAGGTGTTCTCAACTAGCCTACCTGGTTAAATAAAGGTGTTCTCAACTAGCCTACCTGGTTAAATAAAGGTGTTCTCAACTAGCCTACCTGGTTAAATAAAGGTGTTCTCAACTAGTCTACCTGGTTAAATAAAGGTGTTCTCAACTAGCCTACCTGGTTAAATAAAGGTGTTCTCAACTAGCCTACATGGTTAAATAAAGGTGTTCTCAACTAGCCTACCTGGTTAAATAAAGGTGTTCTCAACTAGCCTACCTGGTTAAATAAAGGTGTTCTCAACTAGCCTACCTGGTTAAATAAAGGTGTTCTCAACTAGCCTACCTGGTTAAATAAAGGTGTTCTCAACTAGCCTACCTGGTTAAATAAGGTGTTCTCAACTAGCCTACCTGGTTAAATAAAGGTGTTCTCAACTAGCCTACCTGGTTAAATAAAGGTGTTCTCAACTAGTCTACCTGGTTAAATAAAGGTGTTCTCAACTAGTCTACCTGGTTAAATAAAGGTGTTCTCAACTAGTCTACCTGGTTAAATAAAGGTGTTCTCAACTAGCCTACCTGGTTAAATAAAGGTGTTCTCAACTAGCCTACCTGGTTAAATAAAGGTGTTCTCAACTAGCCTACCTGGTTAAATAAAGGTGTTCTCAACTAGCCTACCTGGTTAAATAAAGGTGTTCTCAACTAGCCTACCTGGTTAAATAAAGGTGTTCTCAACTAGCCTACCTGGTTAAATAAAGGTGTTCTCAACTAGCCTACCTGGTTAAATAAAGGTGTTCTCAACTAGCCTACCTGGTTAAATAAAGGTGTTCTCAACTAGCCTACCTGGTTAAATAAAGGTGAAATTTAAAAAAAATAAATAATAATAAATAAATAATAATTAATAAAAAATAAAAAATAAAATATGGGATGAGAGAGGGTTATATGGGATGAGAGAGGGTTATATGGGATGAGAGAGGGTTATATGGGATGAGAGAGGGTTATATGGGATGAGAGAGGGTTATATGGGATGAGAGAGGGTTATATGGGATGAGAGAGGGTTATATGGGATGAGAGAGGGATAGATGGGATGAGAGAGGGTTATATGGGATGAGAGAGGGTTATATGGGATGAGAGAGGGTTATATATGGGATGAGAGAGGGTTATATGGGATGAGAGAGGGATAGATGGGATGAGAGAGGGTTATATGGGATGAGAGAGGGTTATATGGGATGAGAGAGGGTTATATGGGATGAGAGAGGGATAGATGGGATGAGAGAGGGTTATATGGGATGAGAGAGGGATAGATGGGATGAGAGAGGGATAGATGGGATGAGAGAGGGATAGATGGGATGAGAGAGGATAGATGGGATGAGAGAGGGTTATATGGGATGAGAGAGGGATAGATGGGATGAGAGAGGTTATATGGGATGAGAGAGGGTTATATGGGATGAGAGGGTTATATGGGATGAGAGAGGGATAGATGGGATGAGAGAGAGGGTTATATGGGATGAGAGAGGGATAGATGGGATGAGAGAGGGATAGATGGGATGAGAGAGGGATAGATGGGATGAGAGAGGGTTATATGGGATGAGAGAGGGATAGATGGGATGAGAGAGGGTTATATGGGATGAGAGAGGGATAGATGGGATGAGAGAGGGTTATATGGGATGAGAGAGGGATAGATGGGATGAGAGAGGGTTATATGGGATGAGAGAGGGTTATATGGGATGAGAGAGGGATAGATGGGATGAGAGAGGGTTATATGGGATGAGAGAGGGATAGATGGGATGAGAGAGGGTTATATGGGATGAGAGAGGGATAGATGGGATGAGAGAGGGTTATATGGGATGAGAGAGGGATAGATGGGATGAGAGAGGGTTATATGGGATGAGAGAGGGATAGATGGGATGAGAGAGGGTTATATGGGATGAGAGAGGGATAGATGGGATGAGAGAGGGTTATATGGGATGAGAGAGGGATAGATGGGATGAGAGAGGGATAGATGGGATGAGAGAGGGATAGATGGGATGAGAGAGGGTTATATGGGATGAGAGAGGGATAGATGGGATGAGAGAGGGATAGATGGGATGAGAGAGGGATAGATGGGATGAGAGAGGGTTATATGGGATGAGAGAGGGATATATGGGATGAGAGAGGGATAGATGGGATGAGAGAGGGATAGATGGGATGAGAGAGGGATAGATGGGATGAGAGAGGGATAGATGGGATGAGAGAGGGTTATATGGGATGAGAGAGGGATAGATGGGATGAGAGAGGGATAGATGGGATGAGAGGGATAGATGGGATGAGAGAGGGTTATATGGGATGAGAGAGGGATAGATGGGATGAGAGAGGGATAGATGGGATGAGAGAGGGATAGATGGGATGAGAGAGGGTTATATGGGATGAGAGAGGGATAGATGGGATGAGAGAGGGATAGATGGGATGAGAGAGGGATAGATGGGATGAGAGAGGGTTATATGGGATGAGAGAGGGTTATATGGGATGAGAGAGGGTTATATGGGATGAGAGAGGGATAGATGGATGAGAGAGGGATAGATGGATGAGAGAGGGATAGATGGGATGAGAGAGGGTTATATGGGATGAGAGAGGGATAGATGGGATGAGAGAGGGATAGATGGGATGAGAGAGGGTTATATGGGATGAGAGAGGGTTATATGGGATGAGAGAGGGATAGATGGGATGAGAGAAGGATAGATGGGATGAGAGAGGGATAGATGGGATGAGAGAGGGATAGATGGGATGAGAGAGGGTTATATGGGATGAGAGAGGGTTATATGGGATGAGAGAGGGATAGATGGGATGAGAGAGGGATAGATGGGATGAGAGAGGGATAGATGGGATGGGAGAGGGATAGATGGGATGGGAGAGGGATAGATGGGATGAGAGAGGGATATATGGGATGAGAGAGGGTTATATGGGATGAGAGCGGGATATATGGGATGAGAGAGGGATATATAGGATGAGAGAGGGATATATGGGATGAGAGAGGGATAGATGGGATGAGAGAGGGATAGATGGGATGAGAGAGGGATAGATGGGATGGGAGAGGGATAGATGGGATGAGAGAGGGTTATATGGGATGAGAGAGGGATATATGGGATGAGAGAGGGATAGATGGGATGAGAGAGGGATAGATGGGATGAGAGAGGGTTATATGGGATGAGAGAGGGATAGATGGGATGAGAGAGGGATAGAGTATGAGAGAGGGACAGAGGATGAGAGAGGGATAGATGGGATGAGGGAGGGATAGAGGATGAGAAAGGGACAGAGGATGAGAGAGGGATATATGGGATGAGGGAATGATAGGAGATGAGAGAGGGATAGATGGGATGAGAGAGGGATATATGGGATGAGAGAGGGATAGAGGATGAGAAAGGGATAGATGGGATGAGAGAGGGATAGAGGATGAGAAAGGGACAGAGGATGAGAGAGGGATATATGGGATGAGAGAGGGATATATGGGATGAGAGAGGGATAGATGGGATGAGAGAGGGATAGATGGGATGAGAGAGGGATAGATGGGATGAGAGAGGGATAGATGGGATGAGAGAGGGATAGATGGGATGAGAGAGGGATAGATGGGATGAGAGAGGGATAGATGGGATGAGAGAGGGATAGATGGGATGAGAGAGGGTTATATGGGATGAGAGAGGGTTATATGGGATGAGAGAGGGATAGATGGGATGAGAGAGGGATAGATTGGATGAGAGAGGGATAGATGGGATGAGAGAGGGATAGATGGGATGAGAGAGGGTTATATGGGATGAGAGATGGATAGATGGGATGAGAGAGGGATAGAGTATGAGAGAGGGACAGAGGATGAGAGAGGGATAGAGGATGAGAGAGGGATAGATGGGATGAGGGAGGGATAGAGGATGAGAAAGGGACAGAGGATGAGAGAGGGATATATGGGATGAGGGAATGATAGGAGATGAGAGAGGGATAGATGGGATGAGAGAGGGATATATGGGATGAGAGAGGGATAGAGGATGAGAAAGGGATAGATGGGATGAGAGAGGGATAGAGGATGAGAAAGGGACAGAGGATGAGAGAGGGATATATGGGATGAGAGAGGGATATATGGGATGAGAGAGGGATAGATGGGATGAGAGAGGGATATATGGGATGAGAGAGGGATAGAGAGGGATAGAGGATGAGAGATGGATAGATGGGATGAGGGAGGGATAGAGGATGAGAAAGGGACAGAGGATGAGAGAGGGATATATGGGATGAGGGAATGATAGGAGATGAGAGAGGGATAGATGGGATGAGAGAGGGATATATGGGATGAGAGAGGGATAGAGGATGAGAAAGGGACAGAGGATGAGAGAGGGATATATGGCATGAGAGAGGGATATATGGGATGAGAGAGGGATATATGGGATGAGAGAGGGATATATGGATGAGAGAGGGATATATGGGATGAGAGAGGGATAGAGGATGAGAAAGGGACAGAGGATCAGAGAGGGATATATGGGATGAGATCGGGATAGAGGATTAGAGAAGGATAGATGGGATGAGAGAGGGATAGAGGATGAGAGAGGGATAGGAGATGAGAGAGTTATAGAAGATGAGAGGGTTGGAGGGGATGAGAGAAGGATAGGAGATTTAGATCGGGATATATTGGATGAGATCGGGATAGATGGGATGAGAGAGGGATAGAGGATGAGAGAGGGATATATGGGATGAGAGAGGGATAGATGGGATGAGAGAGGGATAGATGGGATGAGAGAGGGATAGATGGGATGAGAGAGGGATAGATGGGATGAGAGAGGGATAAATGGGATGAGAGAGGGATAGATGGGATGAGAGAGGGTTATATGGGATGAGAGAGGGATAGATGGGATGAGAGAGGGATAGAGTATGAGAGAGGGACAGAGGATGAGAGAGGGATAGAGGATGAGAGAGGGATAGATGGGATGAGGGAGGGATAGAGGATGAGAAAGGGACAGAGGATGAGAGAGGGATATATGGGATGAGGGAATGATAGGAGATGAGAGAGGGATAGATGGGATGAGAGAGGGATATATGGGATGAGAGAGGGATAGAGGATGAGAAAGGGATAGATGGGATGAGAGAGGGATAGAGGATGAGAAAGGGACAGAGGATGAGAGAGGGATATATGGGATGAGAGAGGGATATATGGGATGAGAGAGGGATATATGGGATGAGAGAGGGATAGAGGATGAGAGAGGGATAGAGGATGATAGATGGATAGATGGGATGAGGGAGGGATAGAGGATGAGAAAGGGACAGAGGATGAGAGAGGGATATATGGGATGAGGGAATGATAGGAGATGAGAGAGGGATAGATGGGATGAGAGAGGGATATATGGGATGAGAGAGGGATAGAGGATGAGAAAGGAACAGAGGATGAGAGAGGGATATATGGGATGAGAGAGGGATATATGGGATGAGAGAGGGATATATGGATGAGAGAGGGATATATGGGATGAGAGAGGGATAGAGGATGAGAAAGGGACAGAGGATCAGAGAGGGATATATGGGATGAGATCGGGATAGAGGATTAGAGAAGGATAGATGGGATGAGAGAGGGATAGAGGATGAGAGAGGGATAGGGGATAAGAGAAGGATAGGAGATGAGAGAGTTATAGAAGATGAGAGGGTTGGAGGGGATGAGAGAAGGATAGGAGATTTAGATCGGGATATATTGGATGAGATCGGGATAGATGGGATGAGAGAGGGATAGAGGATGAGAGAGGGATATATGGGATGAGAGAGGGATAGATGGGATGAGAGAGGGATAGAGGATGAGAGAGGGATAGGGGATGAGAGAGGGATAGGGATGAGAGAGGGATAGAGGATGAGAGAGGGAGAGAGGATGAGAGAGGGATAGATGGGATGAGAGAGGGATAGGGGATGAGAGAGGGATAGAGGATGAGAGAGGGATAAGGGATGAGAGAGGGATATATAGGATGAGAGAGGGATAGGGGATGAGAGAGGGATAGAGGATGAGAGAGGGATAGAGGATGAGAGAGGGAGAGAGGATGAGAGAGGGAGAGAGGATGAGAGAGGGATAGAGGATGAGCGAGGGAGAGAGGATGAGAGAGGGAGAGAGGATGATAGAGCATATTCAACCCATATTTATGCTTATTTATTACAATAGTGTATATTTTAACCATTTGTACATCGTTACAACACTGTATATATACATAAAATGACATTTGTAATGTCTTTATTCTTTTGAAACTTCTGTATGTGTAATGTTTACTGTGCATTGTTATTGTTTATTTCACTTTTGTATATTATCTACCTCACTTGCTTTGGCAATGTTAACACATGTTTCCCAATAAAGCCCCTTGAATTGAATTGACTAGATGTTGAGAGAGGGATAGAGTATAAGAAAGTGATAGAGGATGAGAGAGGCATTGAGGATGAGAGAGGGAAGTTGGGAAAGGGATGGGAGGGACGATAACCACTCTGGGGTAGGGGGACACAAATGTCCCACTTGGCCAATTGCCAGGGAAAATGCAGAGCGCCAAATTCAAATAAAATTCAAACTTTCATTAAATCACACATGTAAGATACCAAATTAAAGCTAATCTCGTGAATCCAGCCAACATGTCAGATTTCAAAAAGGCTTTTCGGCGAAAGCATAAGAAGCTATTATCTGATGATAGCACAACAGTATACAAAGAGATAAATAATATTTCAACCCTGCAGGCGCTACACAAAACGCACAGAAATAAAATATAAAACATTCCTTACCTTTGACGAGCTTCTTTTGTTGGCACTCCAATATGTCCCATAAACATCACAAATGGTCCTTTTGTTCGATTAATTCTGTCCATATATATCCAAAATATCTATTTATTTGGTGCGTTTGGCAAACTGTCTGGTGTTGTGCCAACAGTCAGCCCCTCTTCCCTCTCTGCCCCCTCAACAAACTGTCTGGTGTTGTGCCAACAGTCATCCCCTCTTCCCTCTCTGCCCCCTCAACAAACTGTCTGGTGTTGTACCAACAGTCATCCCCTCTTCCCCCACAACAAACTGTCTGGTGTTGTGCCAACAGTCATCCCCTCTTCCCTCTCTGCCCCCACAACAAACTGTCTGGTGTTGTGCCAACAAGTCATCCCCTCTTCCCCCACAACAAACTGTCTGGTGTTGTGCCAACAAGTCATCCCCTCTTCCCTCTCTGCCCCCACAACAAACTGTCAGAGCCCTCAGAGCCCTCAGAGCCCTCATAAGCTTCAGAGCCCTCAGAACGCTCAGAACCCTCAGAGCCCTAAGATCCCTAATAACCCTAATAACCCCCAGAGCTCTCAGAGCCCTCAGAGCCCTCAGAACCCTAATAACCCTCAGAGCTCTCAGAGCCCTCAGAGCCCTCAGAGCCCTCAGAGCCCTAATAACCCTCAGAGCCCTCAGAGCCCTCAGAACCCTCAGAGCTCTAAGAACCCTAATAACCCTAATAACCCTCAGAGCTCTCAGAGCCCTAAGAACCCTAATAACCCTCAGAGCTCTCAGATCCCTCAGAGCCCTAATAACCCTCAGAGCCCTAATAACCCTCAGAGCCCTCAGAACCCTAATAACCCTAATAACCCTCAGAACCCTAATAACCCTCAGAGCCCTAATAACCCTCAGAGCCCTCAGAACCCTAAGAACCCTAATAACCCTAATAACCCTCAGAACCCTAATAACCCTCAGAGCTCTAAGAACCCTAATAACCCTAATAACCCTAATAACCCTCAGAGCCCTAATAACCCTAATAACCCTCAGAACCCTAATAACCCTCAGAGCTCTAAGAACCCTAATAACCCTAATAACCCTAATAACCCTCAGAGCCCTAAGAACCCTAATAACCCTCAGAACCCTAATAACCCTCAGAGCTCTCAGATCCCTCAGATCCCTCAGAGCCCTCAGAGCCCTCAGAGCCCCCAGAGCAGCTAGGGTATAAAAGGACAGATACCTCATCAAATTACCATGCAGCACAGTCTAATCAGAGTCACTGATCTTCACCAGGGACGCAGCTCATCATTTCATTTAGTTGATGACGGCTGCACGTTAACCCGAGGTGACTCCAGTAGTGGCCATGTTTGCGTGCAAACCTTCACTTAGAGTTCCAGCACAGCTGATGTTCACACGAGTGTAAACTTACAGGGAGAGGCATGAGTCGTCGCTTGAGCTGTTCTGAACACCGCAGCTCGGAGGCTGGGCTGGCTGGCTGACGCTGCCCTGGCCTAATGTTTTATTGAAGCCCAGCTCCTCTGAGGACAGCGAGAAATTCACTCAAGGCCTCCAGAAGCCTGTCTGTTTGGGCTGTGGAGGACGAGCTCCAATCACGAAAAGATAAAAACATCAAAATAACCTAATGGAGATCCTGATGAAGACCCTTCTATCTGAGAGGACAGGGAGAGGGGAGGGAGTGTGAAGGGCACTGTGTACAAGCACACACACACACACACACAGAGAAGACACACACAGAGAAGACACACACACAGGACACGCACACACACACATGCTCAGAGGACATGCACAAGTGAAGGATAATGCATCTCAGTGTAGCTGGCTGCATCTCAGTGTAGCTGGCTGCATCTCAGTGTAGCTGGCTGTATCTCAGTGTA